>NW_015506052.1:347619-403553 GCF_001515645.1 Sinocyclocheilus grahami | reverse complement strand
ATTCTTCACATTTGGCTTGACAAACCAAAAAAAAAAAAATCTATTATTTGTTGCTTTGTGTGTTCATGACCATAATGAGCTGTAGAATGAGCTGGAGTCCATGTAAACACAGTATCTTTTGAAAAATTGTGAGTGAGCATTGATAAATTCACAGTAAGGTTGCCATCAAAACACGGCTCTTCCTTGCTGAAGAATATGAAGAACTAATCCAGTTTTACCTGTACATTTATTCAGCTGATTAAATGAACATTAATATCTTCTGATGGAAGAGATCTATTAATGCAACTGGATCTAACAAGAAAACAATATATATCGCTGCAGACTCTTACAAAGATTATGTACACATTTGTCACATTCCTTTAGAATATGAAGAACTAATCCAGTTTTACCTGTACATTTATTCAGCTGATTAAATGAACATTAATATATTCTGATGGAAGAGATCTATTAATGCAACTGGATCTAACAAGAAAACAATATATATCGCTGCAGACTCTTACAAAGATTATGTACACATTTGTCACATTCCTTGATGGTGTCCATGCTCATATCTACCACTAGAGGGATGACTTCATCTGCACAAATCAACAGAGGCACCACCAGTGTTTTCAGACCTTTTTCTCAGAGTTTCTGACCATCTTCCGGTTCAGTACACGGCTGTTTTCAATCAAGGTAAATAGTTGTTATTGAAATGACAAATGTATACTTGTTCACTATTAGAAAACATACAGGCTTTATGACAAATCAGACATGCATTCTTCAAATGCATACTGCATTGTGCAGTGAAATGCAATGATGTGAAGTAATTGTCATAAGCATGACATTTCATATCTGGGCAATTTCAGATGTCATCATTTGTTCTGAGCCGCCTGCTCGACTGACACTTCAGAAGAGACTCGGATGATTTCAATACAAACTATAAATACAAATATAGACCAACAATAATCAGAAAAGAAAACTTACAGTAAGTGTAATGCAAACTTAACTTTTCAACTTGCAGGGATATTTATAGTAGATTAGATGCATGAACAAGCTTTGTAACTTTACTTTTTACCGTTTTCTTTTTATATATTTGTTTTTTTGCCTGTTTCCTGCAATTCCATTCATTCTCTCAATTTGAACATAAAGTTCAGGCTTTCTGTGTGTTGTCCAAGTGGAGTAAGTATAACAAAACCATGGTTAATTTACCTAATTGTAGTATTAATTTATTTAGATATAACCTACGAAAAAAGTGTTGTGCACCTAATGTAATTCCTGTACTGACCTGTAGTCAGTTAGCTGATATTCCTAATTGTGGTTGTTTTTCCGCATACAATCCAGTGTAACTCACTCCTCCACTAAATAATGACACATTTGTGAATCTGCCCACCTCGCCTGCTTGCCTCCTGCTTACACATGATGAGAAAAATCATGAGAAAATATGTGAATAATTGAGACAAATTACTCATGCCTGCTCCTGAAGCATTTCTCTGGCTGTATTCACATATATCCTAATACTACGCAACAACAGGACTTGCTCTTGTATTTTGAGTTGCGGTGGGAGTTATACAATACAAAAGCTATAAATAAAGAAACACTCTTTAGTCCATCTGTCTGTAGAAAGTGATGCATTCATTCTCTCAGTCTATAAAAATGTACATCCCACTTAATTTTACAAACCATCAAAAAGACGGTGTCATTCTTCTGGGAGGCTGAAACACTGATGCAACTCAGATGTGAAATAACATAATACAAAAACAGCATGTGTATACAGATGCCTAAAGACGTGTGCATGGTTTTCAAAATCACTGTCCTGTTCAATAGGATGCATAGCTGTAATGTAAGATACCAGTGTAGCTTTAAAAGTGGCACTGGCAAGGCCAAGGTCATGGGTTTGATTGACTCCCATGGGAATGCATGAACTGATAAAAAAAATTAAATGCATTCATATATTCTATAGTGTGCATGTCAGACGAATGCATTCTGTGCTGGAGCTGTCATAGCATTGTTGGGTTTGTGTATGAGTGAATGCATGGAAAGATAGTAACTGGAAAATTGCTGGTTTGAGTCTCTGTTGCAATGCTTGAAGACATTGCTTGTTTGAATGAGAATCACAACCAGTCTGACACAATCATGTTGGTTCAACCAGTGGTATGAGTTTGGTGACAGAACTACCCATTTGTCATGACAGAACACAGGCAGTGTTCATGAAATATCTCAGAAAACAGTCCTTTTTTTAGTTTGGAAATCATCCACTCAACATTTAACCTCGGGTTGCTCCTGGGGGATTGTCACTGTAAGTGTACTGTAAGTTGCTTTGCATAACAGTGATGGATGGTGGTGTGGCAACTTAATCTTGGGGGATTGTTCCTGAAATATGCACACTTGTCTCTTAGGATAAAATGGTCAAAAACGAGTGCTTATTACATGGATGGGTGAATGGTAACCCAGGCTCAATGGAAAAAAGCATGCCTTCACACACAATTTTGCAATTCACTGCAGTTTTCAGCTTAAATTGCCACTAGCGGCATTACAATCACATATAAAATATATATATATATATATATATATATATATATATATATAAAATACAAAAAGTATTCCTTACCTTTATGGTTACAGGGACAGATTATCAGTTTACCCACATCATACATTCAAACGTGTATACTATTTTCGCATCCCAGGTTCATTTGGATCCAAAGAATCATTATTTTATTAAACAGTAATAGCATATTATGTTGTATCTGATCAGCTGCTTATCATTAATAAGGGATTGTGAAAAGAATTAAAAGTTTTTAATGTTACCATGTTATTACCACTGCATTTACCTCTTTTTTATTTATTATAAAATATACATTCTTTGAAATAAATAACACATGAACCACACACACACACACACACATACAAATTAATGTTTCATTTTCTGAAATGTATAAGAACATATAATCATCAGAATGAATGCTTATTATTGCTAAAAAACAGTCCAAATTGATGAAACACATATTTATTTCGAAACAATATATTATTATTATTATTATTATTAGTAGTAGTAGTAGTAGTAGTAGTAGTAGTATTATAAATTATTGCATAAACCTTCACTTTAATTTTTACGCTGCAATAGTTTGTCAATGGAGGTACATATTTAGTCCCGAAAACGTTTTCTGTAAGTCTTCACAAGGTTTTCACACACTGTTGCTTCAAACAGATGCCATTAATACAGGTAACGAGTGGAGGACAGAGATTTTTTTTTCTCATTTTGTCTCTCATAGTTGAGGTATACCTATGATGAAAATTACAGGCCTCTCTCATCTTTTTAAGTGGGAGAACTTGCACAATTGGTGGCTGACTAAATACTTTTTTGCCCCACTGTATATATATATATATATATATATATATGTAAACTTTTATATTTAATTAGGTATATAATTAAACTGTTGACCAAAAACGTGTCCCTAACAACACAATCTCAGGGCAATTCATAACTATTTTACATTTTGCCAAATTGGTGGCTAATTCTTATGACTTTGTATGATCTAATTGTTCATAAGATCTGCTTACAGTATGTTCCACTGATACCAGAAAAATGTATTTGTTTGTTTGTAAAAGCACATACAATTGTTTACAATACCTATTTAAAAAATGGTTATATATTGGTTTTGGTTCTCAATACTAAACGTTCATCAAGGATAATAACCATTTTGCCAACCACAACAGCATTTTATTAATGGAAAATAAGATATTTTTACTGACTTGGATCTTTGAATCTTGTTTAACAAAATTAATTGTTCTTTATTGAAGTCACGTTGTTCATTTGAGCGTTAAATTAGAATGTTGCATTTTCAATAGCCAATTTCCCTGAACACTTCTGATGCAAATTCTGATTATATTCCAAAGAAATTATGATAATGCAGTCAAAGATAAATGATTTGAAATGATTAGTTCACCACTTGAGTTTTCAGTTTTTCTTCAAAGTGAAACCAACTTAAAATGAAACCACCTGACTTCTGGTCCGAGTTTTCAGTTTTTCTTCAAAGTGAAACCAACTTAAAATGAAATGAAATGAAATAATACAATGTATTTCTTGTTTTTTGATCCTCTTGCCAGTCTTTAAAGGGTTAGTTCACCCAAAAATGAAAATTCTGTCATTAATTACTCACCCTCATGTTGTTCCAAACCCGTAAGACCTTCGTTCATCTTCAGAACACAAATCAAAAAATATATTTTTGATGAAATTTGAGAGCTCTCAGACCCTGCATAGACAGCAACGCAACTGCAATGTTCCCATGTCCAGAAATGTAGCAAGGACATTGGTAAAACAGTCCATGTAACAACAGTGGCTCAACTTCAATTTTGTGAAGCTACGAGAATACTTTTTATGCGCAAAGAATCAGCATTCAAAAATATATCAATATATTAAAAATATCTTAATTTGTGTTCCAAAGATGAATGAAGGTCTTATTGGTTTGGAACGACATTAGGGTGAGTAATTAATTACATAATTTTCATTTTGGGGTGAACTATCCCTCTAAAACACACAATAAGTGCCTGTTCTGTTGCATCTCCTGTAGCATCAGTCTCATTCAGCCCTTGAGATTACTTCTTCAGGCTTAAAGTAAGTCCTTAAAACAGAGATTTATGATGATGAGCATGTGAGTAATAATCTTGATCTTGAGTTTTAATATCTGTTGTTTAAATGCATATGTAATGAGAGAGTGCTGGCAACATTGATAAAGCAGTAATGTCACCCTGGAGCACAACTAAGCAGCCAGGCACTGCAGACTCAACACTTTATCATCTTCATAAAGAAAAGAAGGAAAAAAAACTGCACTGAATTACAAATTATAGAGTTATTAGTTACATTGGAGGCGCGAACAGTAATTTATATGCCGCTCAGACAACAGCACTCTGTTTACAGAGTGTGTAAGCTTTGGATCGGCTGTTTATCGAGGCATAATGGAATGGGAATGTAAACAGATTATATGCTGATTATACACTGGGCTTTAATGGCTGGGATTTGTTTTAAAATCTCTATAGTGGCTTCTCAAATAAAAACACACTGAGAAACATTCCATGACTGACTGCTGTTCAGTCAGTTTGACTGGGACTGAGAACCTGTACGTGAGATGAATTTATGAATCGAATTGATTCTCAATTAAAGATGAGTGGCAGAACAGTGCAGGGTTTTTTTAGGGTGCGTTTCCACATACAAAGAAACGGCAGGCAACACTTTGAATTAAATATGACAATTTGAAGTAGACAAATGTAAACAGTATTTTCTTGTTCACTGTTTCTGTTACACTTCATTTTAAGGTGTCATTGTTACAGTGTAATTATACATTTAAGTACTGAGTAATATTAAATAACTACGTGTACTTACTATATGGTTAGGATTAGGGTTTGGCATAGGGTTACTTGCATGTAATTATACATAATTAATTGTTATTATAATAGTAAGTATATGTAACGTGTTCTAGCCGCTAAAGTATATAAGCCAAGTCAAATGTATTTGTATAGTGCTTTTCACAATACACATTGTTTCAAAGCAGCTTTACAGCGAGTTGCACACACAAAACCCAGTTGGGAACTTATTTTCATAGTCTAAAGTTAGAACAGTGTCTTTAAGGTTTATACATTATTCACTTTCCAGACCACTTCTAAAGCAACTTGGGCATTGTGTTGAATATGTATACTGTCTAGCAGCTAGTGTTTGAGATACTTATGTGTAAAATCTGAGTTTGTATGGTCAGTTTGATCAATAAACAACATGCTATTTTCAGAAATGCTATGGACAGGATTGTGTAATAAAAGTATACAGCTGTCGTGTCTGGGTGACTTTTTTAAATTTTTCTGTCTCAGCTTCACAGACATATAAAATGTCAACATAATAATTAGCATTAGATAGATTTAAAGGGCATGGTGTTTTTCATGGTATTTTCAGGGCCATCTGTCACATGGGAAAGTTGTCACATATGCACACTTGTGTTCTCTTGCAATGCTGTACACAAATGAAGTGTGGATTTACAGTATATTCCTGCACTGTAAAACATGATCTTGCTTTGAAGTTGCCTGCACTTATTTCCCAAAATCAATTTGAAGATTACGGTCAATACAATTGGAAATATTGAGATTTACTGAAGCTTTCATTGATTCAATTACTACACACACACACACACACACACACACACACACACACACACTATTGACTATGGGAAAATTACAAATTGAATTTATTTTTGCACAATTTGCCTAATTTGCTTATTATAAACCATTTCCGCCCATAATTGTACATAATGTAGTTTTCAGAATTATTAGAGGGTTAAGTTTTATTCACTGATGCTTACCAGTATTTTAAATAAATCAATAAAGGGATACAATTTTGGTTGATACAAAAATTGACCATTTGGAACTTATTGATTGACTGATTGATCGATTGATGGACGGATTGTTTATTTTGATGTTACAGTCTTTGTGGAGATTCAGAATTGTTGTCAATTATCACATTTTATGTTCACTTTTACCAATTGTATTTCAAATGTTCAGTTTGTTATTACACTCTGCATTTCTTAGCAGGACTAAAAGCTGTAGTGTGACTATTGAAATAACTGGTCAATTTTGGTTTTACATTAAATGCAAATCATTCAATATGTATTCAATAATGTTCACTGAAGTGTTAAACGTCAACTTTATTTAATTGTACAATCAAAGCTCTATTTTTAAAACATATCATACAATGCAATGATGTTTGAGAGATGAACAAATAAATATTCCTCAAAAGCCTGATGAATCCCATCTGATACACTTGAACATGGTTTTTCTAAAAATTGATGCATGGATCAAGTAAACATATGTTGCTTCATCCTAGTAAGTGTTCATCTTGAAATATTTCTAACAATATAAAACTTATGCTTACTTTATAAAAATCTGTAAAAAATTTAAAGCGAACCCCTATCATCTTTCTTTCACCTCTCCTCCCTTCTCTAATTTTTCTCTCCTCTCCTGACTGCCTCTGTCTCCTCCTTCCTCTTCATCTGACCATCCATTCACAGATGGAGGGCAGTGGAGCAGGACAGAGGGACAGCGGCCACTCGCTCCTCACACCAGCAAGTGTCAGCCGGCCTATAAAACATTACAGCACCGCGCCGCATGCAGCACTCCGGCTCTTTAGCTTGTAAACACGTCATTAAATAATGAATCGTGAGTTAACAAGGATATAAAGCGCTGACGGCCTGACATGTTCCTGTCACTTTCGCTGTGGCTGTTTAGTTACATGAAACATTTTTGACTTCGTCTCACCAAAAGGGGTCACTGCTTAGTCGACTTTTGAGTTTCTACGGCCTCAGCAGTGACCCAACCACTCACAATAAAAAGCTTTTGGGCAGGTATATTGTAAGAAATTAGATGTTATAAGAAGAGAAAACCTGGAAGTTACGCAACCTGGAACTTCAAATGAATGTGTATATAAAGCTGCTTGGGTGAAGTGGCTCTGAACACTAACCCCATGTCACATGGCATTCAGAAGGCATCAAAACATGAGTTTTCCAGGTCGGGCAGCCTAATGCACATGCTGCTCAAGTGTTTGGATGTCTGTGTGTTGTACTGCTTGATCAGTATAAGAATGAGTGAGATGTGGGTAAAATTTAGCTATGGTATTGTCTCTTTCTTCTTTTTCAGATGCTGTTTTAATGCAAATGTCAATACGATTCTTTGAATGAATGAATCAAAAATATTGTGTGTGATATTAGCAGGCAGACATTTTATAATAGAATAAGAACATCTTTATGTGCTATTTCGTAATTCTACTGTGTTTAAAATATGATTACAGTGTGTTGCTGAATGTACTGACAAGCATTTATGGTAAACTAAAATATACTTGTGTAATTTATATTGAATCTTTTATGTCATGTATTTAAATATATTTGTAATTATACATTTGTAATAATGAAGTTGAAATTTAGTGCATCTACTGCATAGGTAATATAACATATCAACTACATAACATATCAACATAACAACTACAGTTAAAATTATAATCAAGTTTTTTTTTTGTAAAAACATGCTTTAGTATGTTAGTCAACATCAAAATAGGTGTACTTCTTTCACATATGAAAAAAAAAGATATTTAACCATAACGATAATACCATTATTACAAAGTTTTACAAACTTTTTACCAGTGTATTCAATATGTCAAGAAACAGTCACAAAAATGTCTAATTCATTACTCTTATTTATTTATTTAATAGAAGTACAGTACAAGTGCACATTCAGTACAATTATGTGCACTTATTTTTCCACAAGGGTAGTTAGTGTTCTTTTGTGACAATATCATAATTAAGTGAAGACAGGGTTAATTTTGTTACCATTTTGGCATGTGCTATACAATGCAATGCTTCTGTTATTAACAAAACAGCAGTTAATTCAGAAATATCTCAGAAGTTTTTGAAATGTTTCAAACTAAATGGGTTAAATACGTTTTTAGTGAACACACGATCATTGGTACCTACATAAGGACTCCTCTGCACTCCTGCACATATGACAGTTAATTTACATTGCATTCTCATTTGCTTTTCAGTCACATATTGATTTAGTGCTTCCTGGAGGCTTAGGCATTTTCTATTATTTCACCTTGCTACCAACGGTCTATTTACAAGGAGTCTCGGACCTGTCGGTGATACAAATTCTGCACACATAGGCTTTGGAATTAAAGGGACATAGTTTACCCAAAAAATTAAATTCTGTAATGAATTACTCATCATCATGTCATCCCAAAACCCGTAAGACCTTTGTTCATCTTTGGAACACAAATTAAGATATTTGTGATGAAATTAAAAAAGCTCTCTGACCCTGCATATACAGTGAGATGACTGAAATGTTCCCAGACCCACAAACAGAGTAAGGACATTGTTAAAATAGTCTATGTGGCATCAATGTTTCAACCATAATTTTACGAAGCTACGCAAATACTTTTTGTGCGTAAACAAAACCAAAATATCAACTGTATTCAACAATTCTTCTCCTCCGCATCACCCTGGCACCATTTTGAAAAGTAAGTTTACGGTTGAACCACTGATATCACAACTTCTGCTGTAAACTGAAATACAATAGGTGTCATTGATACAACCTATTCCACTATATATAGACACTATTTACCCAGTTCACACTCATTACCCCATTTTATTTTAATCCTGTCATTTTCAGGTATTTTAATTAAAAAAGGTAAAGAAAGGAAAAGTTGTACTGAAAAACTGTAAAGTCTGAAAAAAAAATCATTAATAATAATAATAATAATACATTTTATTTATAATGCGCTTTTCTCAACCCAAAGAGCTACAACAATGTCACATATAAATACAACTTAATCATAACAGACAATTTTAAAAAGGTGGGTTTTCAACAGTTTCTTAAAAGTACTTAGTGTAGGAGCACTTCGAATGTTTAAACTTTAAAGGAAGAGCATTCCATAACCTCGGAGCGGCACGAGAGAAAGCGCTCTGTCCCATAGTTTTTAATCTGAAGTGGGGCTGATAGAGAAGAAGAGAATCAGCAGAACAAAGAGGACGAGAAGGCATGTAAGGGGTAACTAAATCACAAACATAAGAAGGAGCCAATTCATGTGCAGCTTTATAGGTTAAAACAAGCGTTTTAAACTCAATACGCGATTGAACTGGAAGCCAGTGCAAATTACAGAGGACACCACTGATGTGCTGCCATGAGGCTGTGTGAGTGAGAACACACGCTGCTGAGTTCTGAATATATTGTAGCCGTTTGATAGATTTTGCTGATAAGCCAATGTAGAGAGAATTGCAGTAATCAATTCTTGAAGTGATAAAAGCATGGATGAGCCTTTCAATGTCAGGTGTAGAAAGAAAAGGCCTAATCCTAGCAATATTTCTGAGATGATAAAATGCTGATTTAGTAACATGCCTAATGTGAGCCTCCATTGTCAAATTAACATCAAATATCACACCAAGGTTTGAATCGTCTTTGAACTTTGAACATCGTCAGCATAAAAATGATACCCAAGACCGTGTTTTCTAATGATTTGCCCCAGAGGAATCATATAAATGCTAAATAATATGGGCCCCAAAACAGAACCCTGAGGGACACCATATTGGACCTGACCAATATCTGATTTGTTATTTCCCAGAGCAACAAACTGTGATCTATTTGTAAGGTAGGATCTGAACCATTCAAACACAATACCAGAGATACCCAACCAACTCTTTAATCTATCAAGTAATATAGAGTGACATACTGTGTCAAATGCTGCACTCAGGTCTAACAAAACCAAAATGGTAGAGGCACCAGAGTCAGCTGAGACCAGGAGGTCGTTCATAACGCGAACCAAGGCGGTCTCAGTACTGTGCCCCGTCCAAAACCCAGATTGGAAAGGCTCTAAAAGGTTGTTTAATTACAAATGAGAATGTAATTGTGCCACAACAACACGTTCCAGAACTTTAGCCAGGAAAGGAAGATTTGAAATGAGCCTATAATTTGTTAGATCAGAGGTATCACATCCAGGCTTTTTAGGGACTGGTGTGATAGCTGCAACCTTAAGTTCACACGGAACAATCCCAGTAATAAGAGAAATGTTAACAATATTTAATATGAGGGGACTGATTGTCGACAGACACCCCTTTAGAACAGTAGTTGGAACAAGGTCAAGAATACAAGTGGTTGAATTCATTGTCAACACTAGTTTTGAGATGTCATCAGTGGTAATTGTTTCAAAACTAGAGAACAGAACCACAGGAATACTTGGTGGAAGAACCTCAGGAAGCGCAGAACTAGGGAGAGAACCAATAGACCTATAAATAGATTAAATTTTATCCTCAAAAAAGTAAGACATTTATTACACTTCTGAACAGAAGAACATGTGGGTGACTTGTTTGGTTTTAAAATTTTGTTTATAGTCTTAAAAATCTTGTTTGGATTTCCAGCATCATCACTTATAATACACAAATAATATTCAGCTCTAGCCACCTTAAGGGCCTCACTGTACTGAATTAAATGTTCATCATACATAAGCTTGTGAACTGTTAAGCTTGATTTTTTGTATTGCCGCTCAAGTTGCCTGTTTTTAACCTTGAGTGCCCTAAGCTCATTTGTATACCAAGGAGATGATTTCGTGAATAAGACATCACGCTCCTTCATAGGAGCAAGGATATTCAAGGTAGATGATAAAATGGAATTATAATTATCAACAGTATAACTTGTTGGATGCTCAGAAATCAGACGTGAGAAACTATCAGGATCAATATTCTTAACATTCCTAAACCTAATTACTCTTTTCTGAGAAGATGATCTTGTAGAAGAGACAGGTATATTAAAAGTAAGAAGCTTATGGAACATATTGAACAAATTCATTAAACATGTGCTAACGAAAAAGTGCTCAGTATCTCATTCTCTGTGGCAACACAGGAATATAAATACATCAAATATATAACCAAACCACAAAGCAGTAATTATAGACCTACTTTGTTGTACAGGCTGTACATATACTGTATCACTTAAGTGTCCGTATGTCGAGAATGATATATTATTGAATAAAGCTGGACATGATATATTATTGATCCATATCTGACACACAGCAGACATTAGCAATGTGTTGATGAGAACACTGGATTATGCTGTATATAGATTACCAGAACATGATAACAGAAGGTTGTTTGAGCAGTTCAGCTGATTGTTATGTTGTCCAGTGCTCAATGGAAAATTCTCATTCTGTTCTCATACTGGAAACTTTACTTTTAAAAATAAAAGTTCCAAAAGGGGGTTTTCGCAGTGATGCCATAGAAGAACCATTTTTGGCTCCCTAAACAACTTTATTACGAACAAATCTTAAAATAACCTGAATGGTATATTCTTATGTTGAATCCATCTGTTCACATTACTTTAACTTTTTTTTTTTTTACACCACATTATCCATGATGCTGTAAAGAAAATTCAACCAATCAAAGAGTTGCAGTGAGCAAATCCCATCAAAAGAGCTCTTTAGCTACTCCCACCCCCATGGAGCACAGCAAATGATGTAATCGAGTCGGCCCACCCACTCTCTCCAAGTACGTAAATATTTGTATGCATATTTTGCAATAAATGTAAACTACATTGTTTATATGGATATAAAGAACAACTTAAAATTAAGAGGTTTATATTTTTCACCATCTTATTTTATTCAATTACGTCATTTGCAATGCTTCATGGGATTGTAGTTCTTTTCCTCATTAAAGTTTGTTATGTGATTCAGCTCCATGGGATTCAGCTCTGCCCCTATGGGAAAAATCAATGGGTAAAACAAATAAATAAAATACCACTTTAGATTGGGAAACACTACTCACTATTGATTAGATGCTAATTAGCTTACATATTACTAGCATATTGGTTGTTTATTACTTATAAAGCACATATTTATGCATGACCATTTTCTAGATCCCTTAACAACCCAATACCTAAACACAGATACTTCAACAACTACCTTACTTACAGTCAATAAGCAGCAAATATGACTTTACTGAGGGAAAACTCGTTTTTTTAAAGGCTAAACGACTGTGATGAAAAAAAAAATTAAATTCTAACAGTAACAGTAAACGGTACATTTACCTCAACGTTTGGAGCTCGAAAATGAATAAAAATATGCAAAGTCTCGTTAACCAACAGATGGCACTAGTAAACCTAAATAATTCAGGATGTCAACAGTATTACGTTATCTCTGTACACAAAGTGCATGTGGGAAGATACAGTTATTGTCTCTGGTTATGAATACATGTGGTATACAGTTTAGTAATACACATGGGGTCCAAAAGTCTGAGGCCGCACTGAAAATCTGGAATTCAAATTTTAATTGGAAGTATACAGAATATTTTAGGTTTCATCACTATCCTGTGGAGTCCATGCCCGCTCGAAAATGTTACGATAAAATAATTAGTAATAAAATTTAATAGAGTGAGAGAGAGAGAGAGAGAGAGAGAGAGAGATTACGGATATGAATTATGTGGTTTTAAGAATTGTGTGGTTTAATAGTGAATGTATTCCTTAATCTAATGTGCTACCAAAAACTTTATTTTCCAGAATGTAAATATATTGTACCATAATATTGTTTCTTTCTTTCTTTTTTATTATTTATTCATAAGGTACTGTATATTGTTGAAAATATTTAGGCTAATATAAAATAAACTCAATTTTCCACAGCTCTAGAAAGAACTGGATTAGTCCTCAGGTTAACACGCTCAGCAATGCTAAGACATTCAATCTGTGCTTATCCATCCACGGGACATGTCTCCCTCCAGGCCAGCATGGGTAAAACTGCCCCTACATCAGGTAAAATTAGACCCATTACGCCAGGCTTGAAATGTGATTGCTTGTGGTTTTCAGACAGGATGCTGCATCTGTCCTCAAACTCGCTTTGGTCTGGAAACAATCATGGTGCTTACAGGAAATAATTGGCACTCGCCGTAGGATTAAATTTCTCTTTTTGAGAAGTTCTTTCTAGTGGTGATTTTACTGAAAGTCTGCAGACAATGGCAATCTCAACGTGACCTGCTATCGGTTAGGACGGTTCGTTTGCAAAAGGTGAAAATGGAGTTCAAAAGTGACAGTTCATTTCCAGGTAAATGGATTGATTTGACAAATGGTCAGTGGCTCACAGACACAGGTGGAGGTGTGATGTATTCACTTTTAACCACAGTGAAATTAAAAGGTATTAGATTATCTGTCATTGTCTTGTTTGAGCACTCTATGGTTGTACATTCTCAATCAGAATGTAGTAAAGCACAAAGGGAACCTGAATAAGGACACTGTATTGTATTTTAATATTTACGTTTTTCTTGAAGGTTGAGTTAAAGCTAAAATCTACAGTACTTGGACTGCCCTTAATGGCAATAAGTGACACTGACTGGCACTTCCTATAATTTGATAAGAGATGTGCATGTCTCTGTGGAGGAGTCACAGCTCGTTCTTCTCTGCATTACTGCTTTAACAGTGACATTGACTGGGAAGTCTACAGACACGAGCTGATCTCTTTAGGTCCTTTCTACAAGATCACTCTCTGCATTGTAGAACTTTAAAACGTATTACTTTGCATTCTTCTACATGCATTCTACATGCAAAGGAATAGTTCCCCAAAAATGAAAATTTGCTGACAGGTTACTGCCCGTCAGGCCATCCAAGATGTAGACGAGTTTGTTTATTCGTCAGATTTGGAGAAATGTAGCATTACATCACTTGCTCACCAATGGATCCTCTGCAGTGAATGGGTGCCGTCAGAATGAGAGTCCAAACAGCTGATAAAAACATCACAATAACCCACAAGTAATCCAGACCACGCCAGTACATCAATTAACATTTTGTGAAGTGAAAAGTTTGTGATAAATTAACGGTTAAGATTTTTTTAACTAATGTTCATAATTGATAGTAATGCTTCCTTCAGTGAAAAAGTCCATCACCTGCTTTCCTCTCACATCAAAATTCTCCAACATATTTGTTTAGAACAACTATCTTGGACTGTTTTTGGTTTGTAAACGGCACTTGATTCAGACCAGAAGACATTTTCAATGGAGGAAGTTTTTGGACTCGAAATTTCAGTCAGAAGCAACGGATTGAAAAAAAAGCCTTGATCATGAATTTGTTTCTTAGAAACACACAGCTTTTTGCTTTGCAAGACTTTAATTGATGGACTGGAGTGGTGTGGATTACTTGTGGATTATTGTGATGTTTGTATCAGCTTTTGGACACTCATTCTGACAGCACCCATTCAGTGCAGAGGATCCATTGTTTGTAGATGTTGTAGAAGTAGATGTTGAATAATATGCTTTGAAGTGCATGTTTATTACCACTGTGCACTTCAGAATTAATATCTGTAAATTAAAGTCAGATAAATAAATAAAGGTCAAAAAAGCATATATATAGTGGTGTAAAGTACACTGGTAATTTAAATGTAAGACAGATTAAATGTTTTAAGATTCATATATGGCCAATCAATCAATCAATCAATCAATCAATCAATCAAAGTAAATACAGTTAAAATTTAATTAATTTCAATCAGAATACTTATATTAAAATACATTGTAGGGGAAAGAGGTCAATTTAGCTCAAAGGGAATCATTTAAGATTTTAAAGGGAACTCCACCATTAATATGTAAGGGAATTAGGACAGAATCACTGTTTTACGGTTGATCACTGAGACGGCCAGCGAGTCAGTGAACGAGCCGTATGACATCAATTCTGCAATGGATATTTATATCCAAAATATAGTGAAAACACTATTAATTAGCATATGTAACAATATGTAACATATGTACTTCTCTTTTCAATATAAATAGGGCTTTATTGGATAAATCTAAGACATATAAACTAATCTAACACACGCATTCACACACAAGTTGCAGAAAGAGAGAAAGTGAGGAAAATAATTAGTTTAAGAGAATGAAAATGTGAAATCCCAAGTTTACAGCAATATGTGCAATTGCATAGATCTAAACAACCATCAATCACTTAATTAACCCTCGCACTGAGTTCCTCAGGTGTCGTCCAGTGCAAGGCTTGAGTCTTTGGTTACAGAGTTCAAGAGTGTGGATGTTTTGTTACCTTTCTTTGAGGCCATCTTCTGCTTGTTGTAGGCCTTCTGTGTTAGGTCACGCAACTGTTGGATGGTCATGGAGCGTGGACAGGCCATGACGCCAAGATGGTGGCTGACTCCAGGGTGTAGATTTCTTAGGAAGAGGCTTTTGAAGTTCACATCCTCTTCAAGGTCAGGTTCGTTGTGTGCACCAAAGTAGGCTTGTCGGAGTCGGTTATAGTAAGCTTGTGGAACCTCTTGTCGACCTTGCTTGATCTCCAAGGCAGTTAACAGTCCATGTTCAGACTCAGGGTCTGTAAACTCTTTAATCAAAACCTCACGAAGTAGCTGGTAGCTGGACTTTGTTTGACTGGGCTGTTGATTTAGGAAGTTTCGTACCTCAGGACTTGAAGTGGCTCTAAGGAGGTATAACCTGTCTCTGTCAGTCACACGAGGTCTCATTTCCAGATGAAACTCGATATCTTGCAGGTAGGCCTGGATGTCGTGGCCCTCTGCAGAGTTTGGGTTGAAACTGCTGATGTTTTTAGACAGCTTGTTGAGGTCTTTGATGGTCATCCCATGTGCAGCTCCAAGGTCTGCTTGGATGGGAGGTATTCTTTCGTTGGCAGGAAAGGCTTGTGTGGCGAAGGCAGGTGAGGTTTTGGGTTGTGGCCCTTCGCGCCTTTCGTCATATGCCGGTTCTTGGATATGGGACTCTGCTCTGCTCAGCAGTGGTGAGGCTGAGAGTGATCACTATCACATGTTTCCATGAGACGGTCACGCTGTGCATCTCTTTTGACCATTATTCTTGATAACTTGCCCCAAAATTGACAATCTCCTTGGAATTGTCAATAAGTGTTCTTTTGTGTTAATGTTGAAAACTGTTCTGTGACAGAGTGGTTTAGGCTTGCTTCAGACTGGCTAATGCTCGGGTCTGATTTATGACATCCTGTTGTCTTGGGCCTCTTGTGGAATGTTTTGACTCCTCGTGCCTCAATCATGTTTTTACCAAATCTTAGATTGTCTGATTCGGTCTGATATCCTACAACATTATAGTGTGTTTAACAAAAATATACTAAACAGCATTAAAGTATATTTTAGTTCACATGCATTTCTACATTCAGTTTAACCATATTTTAAAGTAAATATAAAGATGTATTAAAGTACCACTTAGTGGGTAAATAAAAAAACTCTCTTAAGTTCAACTAATTGACCCTTCGTAAAAACCCGCCCTCTTACTGTTACTTTGTCCGACAAGTCATGCCTCTCTCACACTACACACCATGTCCTCACGCAGTAAAAAATACATTGCGGAGCAAAGAGGAAACTGACAACACGCCGACAGACAAGACAGAGCAGGTTATTTCTGGTATGAAACAAGGTCTCAACTTTAAAATGTTGTCTTTTTTTTTTAAGAAATCCAAACAATAAATACCATTTTGTGCTCTGTAATGTGTCGAGACAGATCACTTTATTGCCTCAGTTCAAGCGGCACGTGTAAACTGACCGTCTTTTCTTATTTAGTTAAAGCATGAAATAAACATGAATGAACATCATAACGTATTTTATTTCTACCATGGAAAGATGTCAATACACACAATATTTTCAAGTTTAAGTCCACCAAAGTTAATCTACCCTCCTGTCTAAATAGTTTGTCGGGCAAGATGGCAGATTTGGTGTTATGATTGGTTAGATCGCCTGTCAATCAAGCTATTTGTGATTGATCAATTGCATTTAATATGGATTTCAATCATAGTACATTTAAAATCAATTAGAAATAATATGCATTTAGGTTTTTTTAAAAACAGTACTTTTAATTCACACTCACTGTAAGTGTATATAGGACTTTTAAAGTACATTATTTGCATAATAAGAACACTCTATATGGTAAATTATACTTATTATAAGTACACTTCATATGCTAAAGTGCACTTAATTTTCACAAGGGAATACTGGGTTGAGTGACAAAAGAATTGTGTTGACCAGTAAAGATTTTGCTATATTGTTTATACAACAGCGGCATTATTTGTGTGTCCAACAGGACTGCTTTATGTCATTTGCACATGAAAACAATACATTTCTTAAGAGGTGTTTCTTAGGCCTCAAGCAAAACGGATTGTAGTTTGCTTACAATTGCAACTTGCATTGTAATGAATAATTTCATCTTTGATTTGTGTCCATTAAGTTGCAAATCAGATATTGCAGCTTGACATACAAATAATATATATATTGTAGGACAGCATGTGTATTTGGATGCAGTCAGTCTCTTTCATAATATTATCGTCATCCCTCTCAAAAAAGCAAAAAAAAAAACAACCGTCATCTCTGATGAATGGTCTTCATCTTTCCTGTCCCGCACTGAATGCATTTTAAAGGAAACGCTGCACTCGTGTAGGTCAAGAGGAGTCTCTGAGCCTCTTTTCTCAGATTGACATGTCAATATCTATTAGTCACTGTGGCGGCACTGACTGTTGCCATCCTGATGCAGATCTCTGAAGAACTTGAAGAGAAAGGCATGCTGGGAAAGGAGCGCACTGGCTGTCAGAGCATCTACCCATGAAGGCCAGTCTCAGATGCTTCACCAACATGCACACTCACAAAAAAGCATTTAAAGGAGACGTTCACACAAAAAACTCCCTCAAAACTATGCTTTTCTATCTTCTTACACAATATGAGACATTTTTAAGAATGTTCCCACAGTTCTTTTACATACAGTGAAAGCATGCAGTAAGCAGAGGCTGTCAAACTCAACAAGGACAAAAAGTGAAAAAGAAGTACTTACTTTTTAAAAAGAGAAATATTATACTTTAAAAGATAAACACTCCATGTAATTGCAATTAAATAAAGTGTAACACTTTATTTCGATAGTCCACTTTAGACATTCTACAAACAGTAAGTAACTTTGCAACTACATGTCAACTAGCAGTCATTAGAGTATTACTAGACTGTCTGCTTAATATCTTCTAACACTTTATTTTGATGGGTCAACAACATACAACATACTGACTATCAGAAACTTTGCAAGTATATGTCAACTTATTCTACTAACCCTAAACCTACCCTAACAGTCTACTCTGAGAGTCAAAAAATCAATTTGACTATTACAAAATGCACTTTTTAAAAGTATACTTAAGTGTGTTGAGAAAGAGTCGTGACTATGTTTCTCTTTAAGTCCACTTAAGTGTGATTTTATTTCATTAATATTTTCTTATTTTATTATATATATATTGTTATATTTTTTAATATACTTTCAACTTGTGTAATACACTACAAGTGCACATTCAGTACAATTAAGTGCACTTGTTTTTCATAAAGAATGCACTATATTCCAGGTCTTATGATAGTTTTGTGCAAATCTGATTTGCACAGGTGCATATTTAAACTCACTACATTGCATCACTATTGATTATAACTGTTTACAGTAAAAAAAAAAAACATTACATAATATTCGTTAATGGCTTATTAAATGAAGTTTATTAATTAAAAGTGCTACCAAGGAATCTCACTGTTTGATATTAAGTTACACAAAACAACCCTTTCCCTAATTTGTCAAAAGCAAACATCATCAGAAATCATATATATTCTCCACAAATCAAATTTGCCTGAATGTTGTTTGTTATATCATTACTGGCACTCTGCCACTGACTAATTTCCACAAACTGTTTCCATGGATGCGTATGGCCAAAGCTGCATAAATATCACTAATATGAGGCACAATGTTTGATGAACATTATTATCATTAGCAAAATGTGATTGAAAGCATCTGTAGCCCTTCAGGCCACATCAATTCTGAGTCGCATCACCCTTCTGTTGGGTTTGTAGTTAGTAAAGAGCTGCATCTACATATCAAAGCTTCTGCTAAACCCCTCAAGAGAACAGAAAACAAAAGTGTAATGAGGGTCAAACATAGGCCTGAGATATTGACAGACATGCATTGGCTACTACAACCACAAATGGAGAAAACGTAGTAAATCATTACTGAAAGCAAGAACAAACAGTGAAGATTAAATATTCCAAGGCACTTAAAAATAAAAAAGTAAAAATAAACAGCCTTTAATTACTAAGTCATTAAAACAGTTAAAAGTGTAGACACTTTTCAGCTACAGCCTTCTTCAGGAGGCTTCTTCTATAAACTTGAAAACAGAGCATACATGTGTTTATACGGGAGAGAGAGTGGGAGAGCCAGTGTGCGTTTTCCGTACATAATAAAACATAATTTTGTGGCAAAAGCATGGAAATTATTTGTCGTTTTTATTCTATTGTTTACTATATTTATTTGCCTGGTCAGTGTCATTGTGGATTTTTATTTTTTTTACTGTGTGATGATAAGACTTTACAATAAGGACTCATTTTTTAACTTTAGTTATTGCATTGGTTACAATAGCTTGTTTACAAAATCGACAGTATTATACATTCATTATCTTGTTATTGTTAATGTACCCATAAATATTATCTATATTTGTTGATTTGCAAATATAACGTTACAGCATTTTTCACCATAAAGAAGTGTTCATCAACAGGGCTGTGAAGTGAGGTATAAGCTGTGCCCTTATTTACATTGTCTTTAAAAAGGGGGTAGGAGATGAAAAAACAAAACAAAAAAAACATGTTGAATACCTCTGGTCCTCACGCTCGGCTCAAACATTGTTTTGTTGCCTTCAAAAAGTTATAACACTACAGAACATGAAGGAAGACCACTGCAGATCATGACAAAAAAAAATAAAAAAGCTGTCCTTCAGCCTGCGGAGAAAATTGTGTTCTTGCTGGAAATAAGTGCAGTATTTTCCCCTTTCTTTGAGTTTTACCAAACCATTCGGTGCATAAAAGCACCAGACACAGAAACATGTTTAAATGCATTGTGAAGAGAGGCTAAGGAAATTAGTCACTTTTGCATCAGAAAACTAATTACCATCTGATCTGTCCTCTCTGACTAATAATGTCTTACATCAGAAACAACAGGAGCTAGAAATTACAATCAGATCGATTCCAATTGATATATACAATATTCACCAAATGATGGATTGATTGATTGAACAATGGTGATGGTAATCTGATATTCTAGTTATTGAATATATTTTATTAAGGGTATGCTATGATTTTAATGTTTTTTTTATATAATTCTGTCGTCAATAAGTGAATACGGAAATGTGCAGTAATGTTTGTTTATATCGCATTGTTGAAGAACTTGTCAAGTTTATTTTTTTTTTCTATCGAATTAGCCCATCCACTTGTTCCAGAAGAAATTAAATTATTTTAACTATATTTGGTGGCTAGTGCAGACATCACTGTAGATGTAAACTATTCTGTGATTATTTCAATGTTGTGAATGGTAAAATACTGTAAAAATGCTACAGTAAATACCTGTTAAATGGTTAACGGTAAATTCTCCTACTATACACGGTGAAAAACTGAATTGGACATTACATGTATTGGACATTAATTTTACGGTAGTATACTGTTTTTGGAAGTGAAAAAAGACTATAATTTACAGTGAATAACCGTAAATTGACATTCCCAGAATTCCCTGCGTTACATTTCAAATTTGATGTTTTTTTGTTGAAATAACTATGTTTCTTCTTAGTTTTTTCTCATCAGTTTTGTATATTAGGGTTGTGTGTTACACCTAATGTTGTTAAATTAATGTTTATTGCATTATTTCAGTTTCATGTGTGTTACCATGATGGTGTTTAGTGTTTGTGTGAATGACACTGTGCACCTTCTATATATGTTATTATTTAAAAAGCTGCTTGTGATGGGCTTTGGTTCATCATGTGACTTTCTCATCACCGCCTGCATTTGGTGGTTATCAGTGTATTACAAAGGTACAAAACAGATTTCAGTACTTCAATAGGTTGGTATATTAACATTATATCAGTTAATGAAATTACGGTATTTAACTGTAAATTTAAGTTAAAACCGTAAAACCTAAAACATTGCTACCGTATTCTTTACCGTAAAATTCCAGCAACCACAGCTGCCGTTTTTTTTACCGTAAATTTAACTTTTTTAACTTGTTTAAATTTATTTTACACATAAATATATTCTGTGAGTGTGAGGTTTGTCAATAGTATCACAGCCTTTGTTGAGTATATTAAAATACAAAAATATGAAACTGTTGAAAAATAAAGAAAAAAATATTTCAAATTGGATAACGCATAAATTACACTAAAAAATGGCATTCTGTAATGTGATGTCATACAATGGAAGCCTGATTCTGCCACAGAATAGAATAGTGTAGCATTTGGACCAATCAGACACACATTTGTTCATTAGATTTAACAAATCAGTTATTCATAAGATTAACAGATAATCACAGACCCCTCACCCAATAAACATACTGGGTGCCAGCATGTCTGGGAATGACCCCAGGCCCATGGTTACCATGACAACCAGGACCCCTCAGCCAGATCAGAAACTTTTACGACCTAAAAGTATTTAGAGAAAATCAACTCTTACTCAAGTCTCTCTAAAACAGACACATAATGCCTATAAAAATGAACTCTTCTCTAATTAATTCATAGGAAAACCTTTCTTTGAATGAACACACATATACTTCAGATCATTGTGTATGTTGTTACTGTTCTTGTATATTGTCGTTTGTATTGTATACTGTTTTATGCATGCTTATGATAGAACCACTCATTCATGTAACCTTACATATACCATGTTTGGTCGCTATGAATTCGTCTTCGGACGATCTAATTGAGAGTGTATATTATATGTTTATACCTATGCAACATATTAGTGTTCTAAGAATCTTTAGTAGTTTTTGCATCAACACCCAATCAAATTACATATGCAAAATACCATGCTCTAAGACAAAGAGACGTAAATTTTCCCTCCAAAAGTGAAAGCCACCATTGGCTCGGTGACCTCCCGGAGGTGTGAGCTCAATAGGAGATAAAGCTCTCACGTCAGTGACCTATCTCAGTCAGTCTGCGGTTCTGTTAGATTCTGAGAAGATGAGTATGTGAGCTAGAACGCTTCTGCAACTCTTAATTCTGCACCAGGCTTCGGCCTTGTCTTTACATTCATCAAAGATCCTAGGATCCTAGATCTCAGCTGATGTCTCCGTTAGATCTTTTTCACTTTCCACTGGTGAAGAAACTCCCAATCACCATCGAGTCAGAACATCTTTGTAGTTCATCACTCTTCAAACCCGGAAGAAGGTGATCGCGACACCTACACCACCGAACCTCCAAACCATCAAGACTGCATCCGTACGCTCGTTCCAGGCCAAGGCAATGCAAGTATTGTACATTTAACTAAATGAAACAGAGGTTTAGTATAAGCTGTAGACCCCGTTCTAAAACGGTGTTTGTTTGTTTGTTAGACTAGTTTGTGTTAGTATTTAGTTAATAAAAACTCTTGTGCACAAATTACATGAGTTTCTGATTCTGCCTTGCAAATTAATGTCCCTTTACGATTTTGATTCTTACTACATGCTCTAATGCAGGGTTTCTCAACCTTTTGCCTACTGCGACCCACTTTTTTTGTATGCCAGTCATACGACCCACTAAGGCTGGAAATAAATAAATAACTGAAATGCCTCTTTAGACCTAGGCTACACCGTATATGCTTATTATAATTAATTTCACAAAAACACACAAACACTTTCAATAATTAGGCTATGAGGCAAACTGATTTATTTATTTTTACTCACGTTAATGTGACATTTGAGACTGCCGCTCTGAAATTATGATATCCAAACGCGGTGGAGTTCAGGAAAGGGCCACTCATAGTGTCGCACACAAACTAGCTGTTGTCAGCCTATTCCTGCTTTTTGTTTTCATTGCAGTCACTGTTGAAAATCCCGACTCGCAAAGATAGGTAGTGCTAAATGGTAAGAGAAACTTCGTTGCACGATCTGCAAGTTCTGGATATTCGTGTCTGGTTTGAATCCAGAAGGAGCTCAGGTCTGTCTTGCGAAAAGCAAGCTGCAGGCTGCCATCAGATGCAAGTTCCACTAACTGCGTTTGCAAATTAATGGGGAGTACAACATCCACATCACTTGGGTCTACTGAAAAAGGATTGCGAATACACGCATTCCAAACTTTTCGGTCGTTGGGAAAATATTTGGAGAATTTCTGTGTTAATCTGGTCAGGTGGTCCCGGACAATTCTCTATATGTCGGTGCTGATGTGAGGGAATTCCTGCAGAACATCAGTAAGGTTAGGAAACATGTCAAAAATGTTCTCCTGCACTCTCTTCTCCCACAATGCCAACTTCCGTTTGAATGCTTCAATTTTGTCAGCCATCAAGAAAACACCGTTGTTTCTTCCCTTAAAGGATAGGTTTAGCTGGTCAAAGATATCTGACATGTATGCCAGTTTCACAAGAAATTCAGCCTCCGTATAATGCTTTGCCAGGGGAGACCGTTTCTCCTCCAGAAATGTGTGCACCTGCTTGCGCAAAATGTTCTCCTGCACTCTCTTCTCCCAGAATACCAACTTCCGTTTGAATGCTTAAATTTTGTCAGCCATCAAGAAAACACCGTTGTTTCTTCCCTTAAAGGATAGGTTTAGCTGGTCAAAGATATCTGACATGTATGCCAGTTTCACAAGAAATTCAGCCTCCGTATAATGCTTTGCCAGGGGAGACCGATTCTCCTCCAGAAATGTGTGCACCTGCTTGCGCATTTCGGAAAGACGATTAAGAACTTTTCCCCGTGACAGCCACCTAATTTCATTATGATATAACAACTGGCGGTGGTCTGATTCCAGCTGGTCGCACAAAATTGAAAACAAGCGGGAACTGAGAGCACTGTTCTTCACTAGATTAATTGTTTTGACAGCAATGTCCATCACCTCATTTAAGGGCACTGACATTTCTTTGGCTGCGAGGCTTTCACGGTGTATAAAGCAGTGAACCCATGTCGCCTCAGGTGCTCTGTCCAAAAGTTTCCTCACAACCCCACTATGTTTGCCAGCCATCCGTGCAAATGCCTATGCAATTCTTCCAATCCAGCCCATTCTGTGCGAAATAGCCATTGAGGCAACGGAAACACTCATCTGCTGCCGTCCGTGTTGGGAGCTCATTACACATGAGTAGATCCTCATGTGTTGCACCTTCCCAGTTGTATCATACAAATGCAAGCAACAATGCCATCTTTGAAATATCTGTTGATTCGTCAATTTGAATGGCAAACAAGGGGCTTGCTCGCACTCGATCCAAAAGTTGCATTTCAAAATCATTGCTCATGTCTATAATCCGCCTGGAGACAGTGTCGTTGGAGAGTGGGATTTCTTTTATTTTGTTAGCAGCACTTTGCCCTAGTACCTCACGGCGTTCGCGGCAGCGATAAATTATTGTGATGGGCAGTTTAGAAACAGCGTTAGAAAGTTACGGCAATAATGGTTCAACATGCGACATTCGAAAATACGATTCGTAGGAGGTCACTGTTTCAATGAGACTTTTGTGAAGCGCACTTACTGTGCCGGTGTAACACCGAGAACACAGAGAAAGTCTCGCGACCCCCTACGGAATGATCCTCGACCCACTGGTTGAGAAACAGTGCTCTAATGCATTACTACAAAACTATGGCAACAGAAATATCCTTTCCTAGAGTTGATATGAACTTACACTGAATGTTCGCTGGACGAACAGATTAGTTGATGGCAATTTAATTCTGCTACAGTTACTACTGGCAGCTGATATAAATAATTGTAATTAATCATAATTAACTGTAATTATTTATATACATTTCCCTTTTGAGCTAATTTGCTACAATAGAATATAATATAATAGAATAAAAAATTAAATAAAACAAAGTAAAGTAAAATAAAATAAAATAAAATAAAATATCACTTTTCAGTTTGAATCTCACAATTCAGTAAAGTCAGAATTGTGAGATATAAACTAGCAGTGGTATCAATATAGAGATAATTTGAGTAAATTTATTGGCTCAAAGTAATTAAGTAATCTCTGGTGGTGACATTGTGGTAATGAATAAAACAAAAAGAAGCTGCTGGTAACAGTTCATATGCAAAAAGAAATGTGATTTGAAAAGAGATTACCAATGGAATCATGTTTGATGTCAAGTGCACACTTACCGGTAACAACAAATAATACACTTTTAGAGAAAGTCATATGTTAGTGTACAAAGTCTTATTTCTGTAAATGCACTTCCAGAACCTGACTCTTGCACTCAAAATACATCCATCTTTTAAAGATCAAATTCCCCAAAATAAAGAATACTCCACAAAAACTCACCTGAAGGTCATCTGAAAAACTTGTCCCAGGATCACCTGTTGAGTTTTGTTATTGTACCCGCGGAGCATCTCGCTGAAGAGCGTGTCGTTGAAGCGTGAGTCTTGTTTCGGACACTTTGGCCCTTCACAGTGATCAGCCAGAAGAAGACAGGAGCGGCCGTCAGCGGCTAGCTTGTATTCCTGCACACACCTGATCACACAAACACACACACACACACACACACACACAAACACACACACAAAAATATCGTGTTTACATTCAGATGATAACATGGTAATTAAGTGAAAATAATTAAATGTATGTTGAACTTTACATCAATACAATACACACTCATACAGTATCAGCTGAATTCTGTCATGTAACTGTGAGAGTTTTAGGGAAAAAAAATTAGAGACAGCGACAAGATTAGAAAAAAAGGGGAAAAAAAAGATCCAAACCACAAAGATGTTTGTTCCTTTTTTTTTATTCACAAATAAATTTGCATAATTGAAACCTTGAACATCAAGCATGCTTGTGTCCAATTTACCACTAGAAGATTGAGCAATGTTTTTGAAAGAAGTCTCTTTTTCTAACCAAGGCTGAATTTACTGGATCAAAAAATACAGTAAAATCAGTAATACTGTGAAATATTATTTTAATTTAAAATAACTGTTTTCCATTGTAATTTATTTTAAAATGTAGTTTATTCCAGTGATCAAAGCTGACTTTTTAGCGTCATTACTCCAGTCCTCAGTTCAGTGTCACATGATCCTTCAGAAATCATTCTAATTCTTTAGCAGCTCAACTCTGTGCAACAATAATAATTTAAAATTAAGGATAATTAAAAATTTAATATATTTAAATTATTGTTTCATACTTAAAAATTAAATATTTAATATTTTTTGGGGGAAATTATAATTTTTTTGGAAACTGTGATACATTCTTCAGAATTCTTTGTTTGAATAGAAAGTTAAAAAGAACAACATTTATTTGAAATTGAAATATATTCAAAATAGAAATTTAAATCTTTTGTAACGTAAATTTTTATGGTCACTTTTAATCAATTTAATTCTCATACAGAAATTTAATATATGACATATATTGTCCTATTATGAATGATATTGCCATATATTTTAAACTTAAATTTATATAATTTTAAATATGCACATTCTCTGGGTAGATGAAGAAGCTTATAAAATTGTGTGTGTGTGTATATATATATATATATATATATATATATATAATTATGTGGGAAAGTAATAATGTCACCATTCTTTGGATGGATGCATGTGCTCTTTATGTCCTTGTATTCAAATTCATGCATGTGTGCTTTCTCTCACCCGCAGAACATGAGGACATTGCTGGACGTCAGGTCATCAGGAAGAGGAACCAGCTGCTGAAGACACAGCTGCTCACAGCCTCCGTTGAAGCCGTCCGTACAGTCCGTTCCCAGAGAGTAATCATAGCAGCCTGAACCGTCCTTCATGGGCCTCAGTCCTTCTGGGCACTGTGAATGATTTGGGATGAGAGAGACGGACACAGAGATCATCGTCTGCGTGCTGGTCTGGACTTTCTGTTACCAGGTAACCATCAAAACTTTTGAGACCACATGTACAGTACAGTTCTCACTGGCGAGTTATTATGTGATGAACAAAGCAGCTGCTCAAAAAGGAAAGGCTGTTAATTAGGGTTGCCAAGGCAGCGTCATAGAATTCAATAAGACACCCATTAAACACACATGTCAAACTGACACAAATTCTAAAACAAGACAAAGTCAAGCTGGACTGTTATATTTTCTTGCTTGTGCAAAAAGTAGTACATTGTGGGTGTTTGTCACGGTGTTGTCTTGTGGTTGCTAGGGTATTCTATGCTGTCCAATCACATGACCAAGTCAAAAGTTTCATTGCCCATGTACACACTGCAGCTAAATTCAGTTGTCAGTTCACCTTTTAGTGTTTGATGCTGTTCTGTACACACACAGTTCAGGATTGACAACCTCATTCTACAACCGAACAGACTCCTGAAAAATTCAGGTAGTGACAACCGCATTTACAAAATGTATATGCTGTGTATACAGAAGCGAACTTAACAGCTAGTTAACAATGAATTTAAACGTGCATCAGAGTTGTATCTTTTCTGTAGTGGCAGCACAAGAAATCTCTCATTAGTGTTGCCAGATCTTCCTAAAAAATGCCCAAAATAAGATCAAATCCAAATGTGTTATTATGAAATAAGGCAAATATTGTGACCTGCATCTGCCTACTTTATTAACTCCACAACCGGGATCACTAAATGAGCCGAGCCCAAACAACAATCCCAAAATATGCTTAATAATAAGCAGCGCTTATAATAGGATATGGCAACCATTTAAGAGCGCACTCTTTCCAAACATAAATAAAACACGATAGCTCTGTTGATTGTGGTTTAGTTAAAATTGCATAACGAGTCTTTGGTCATTGTATTATTACATTGGTAAATAAGAACAAGCCTATATAATAAACTCAAATCCAGACATGATATTATCTTGGAAATAATCCACATACTAAAATATCTCTACCTGCATCTGCCTACTTTGTTATCTCCATAAACTGGATAGCTTTATGAGCCAAGCGCAAACAACAAGCCCAACAACGCTTGGTAAACATTGCTTATAATATGTGGACATGACAATCCTTCAAGAGCGCGCTCTGTGAAGTGAAGCTGCTTTTTTTTTTCAAACATAAACAAAACACAATGGCTCCGTCAGCAGTGGTTTAGTTAACATTGCAGAACATAATGAGGTTTTGGTCACTGTAATATCACACTGATCAAAAATCAAAGGCAGAAGTGCGAGACGGCAGAAGATTCCATACACACGCACACAATTATAATTTAGAAGATTCACTACCATTTAAATCCGGTTGTCACTCGTGAAACTTAGTGTGTTCATGGCCATTGATGCAGCTCAGGTCTCTCCTGTTTAAATCCTTGGGATTGTTGTGCTCTGTTTTGGATTTTTGTGCTCAATTTATGAGATTAATACTAAGCTTTTACTAAAATCTCACTATAAACCACCATTGAGTGTTTTTTAATAATTTCGATCTAATGTGGATTTCAATCCTAAAATGAAGCAGAATTATGTTATTTGTATGTATTAAATGCTTAGCATTTCTCATGTAAAAATCCTTTATTCTTATAAAAAAACATCCAAAACACATGAAACACCTGTTGTCAAAATAGTGTTTATTACATTCACGTTTCATGTGTAGAAATGTTTATCTGAGTTTGTTGTGTACAAAACAAAACATGGGAGTGTAATGGCACTGGCACTCCAGTCACATCACTTTTATTTATATAACATTATATGATATATTGCTTTGAAACAAATGGCTCTAGAGTATTAAACATGAAACAAATCATTGTCAGTGTTGCTTTCAAATGGAATTCCAAATGAAATGTCTACTGTAAACCAGCTCTTCAGTGTGTTCATGTTTTTACTCATGTCTGACCGTGACAGACTGAACAGAATAAATGAATGTGAGAAGATTTCCACATCATATAAGGCAGATTATTTACAGTATTATGTAGTTGCCACAGACCCACGGTAGATCGGAGGTGTTTACCAGCAGTTTTTCTAGTAACTTCACTTTGGTAAGCTGTTTCAAACTCCTAAAACAAACCTTGTTTATCCCTGATTTTGTTCTAAACGACGTCACACCAGTTCATTCTTCGATTTTACTTGAAGTGCATCAGGCATTAACACTAGAACCGCCAGGGGTCGCTGTATACCTAAAAGCGCCAGCGGGTAAATTTTACCCACGCACATGACAGCTGTTTTTGAATGGCTAAAGAACATATTATTTCACTGTATTATGCTACTGTCTTCACAAAAAAGTGTCTAGAGTCATGAAATGATTATGTCTAGTCATCAACTATATTTGTGTCCTGTTGTTTTATGTTCAATGCTTTTTTATGCAGGCTATACTAGTCACTTTACATAACGGTCAATATTAAGCTAAACAAGCCTGCACTGACAACGAGAATTAGAAGGAAGTAAATACATGTTTGGGTGGTGTAATAGGCTATTATAATACAATGTCATTAATCGATATATTAAGATAACAATATATTAAGATTTATGTTATTTAAATGACTAAAATAGCCTATAAACAATAATGAGCAATAATAGGCCTAATTCACCACATTGCATAGGATGACGCGATGAAAAAATTCAAGCGCACAGCTTCACCTAATTATTAATTTATTTAGTTATATAATTTATCATTTGAATTATACAAGAAGAACACCAATAAACTTCGGGTAATCAAAAAAAAAAGTTTTATTCATTAGCCTACATCAGATCGGATTTATTTTCTTCAGGAAACAGGCAGACTAGAATAAATAGCAAAACAGAAGCGAACAATAAACGATAGAAATTGCAAAACAAAGATTAAATAATCCAAATTTTGAACAATTATGAGTAACATCAGGATAAAACGTCTAAATATGATATATTGATGGCTGTCAGATGCTGAGCCGACAGGACGCTTTACATATCTCCCGACCATCAGACTCTCCATCACTCATGGCATTTAGTGCTTCTTATACCTCTTCAGCATCGCCTTCTTTTACTCATTTTGTCTTTATTTATGAAACTGATAACTGCTAATTCAGTGAGTGAAAGGCGTTGCCTAGCAATGTACTATGTTAAAACATAAGTGGCATGAAAATGACAGCGCAAACATACAGGCATTATATAGTGGGTAAATTTGACCCGCTGGCGCTTATAGGTATAATTGCCCTGTTTTTTTATCTGGTTTTGGCTAAACAGTTTTTAACAACGGAATTGTAAATCACACAATTTTTGTAAAAATCAGTGACTGGGAGACTTGAATGTTTTATTAAAATATTTTATGTACGTTTTAAAAACAGTGTTAAAGGACAGTAAGTTACAGATGACTGTGAATGTGTGTGGATGCATGCTCTTCCTCTAAGGCTGTCACAGGCTACACTCTATTTCTTTATAAGCAGTTTGTGTTTGATGTAAATCTTGATGTGTTTACTCTTTGCTCGGGGGATCCCTGATCTATCATGCTGAAGAATCTTCGCTGAGAGAGTGTTTTGGTGTTAACGGATGCTGATGCAGATAGATAACCAGTGAAAGAGATACTGGAATAAGTTGACAGTCAACATCAGCACTCGACAAGCTTCACATTCATTACATATGTATCACCTGTCTGTCCCATGGGAGCTGGGAATGTGTGCAAAGATAACATATGAGGCGTCCATCTGTTGATGATGAGATAGTGCAGATGTGACGCTTTGAACTTAGCATTTATGACAGCACAGTTTTCATATGGATATATGGATGTATGTAGCAAACACGCAGATGACCTAATCAACAACTGAAATGACAATTGTAGTCTGGCAGTGTTACCATCACAATTTATTATCTTGAAGTGCTACATGAAAGGATGAAAAACCATGAAAGGTGTCTGTAGTGTTGCTCAGGTGACAGGATTGTCTATGTCATGAATAAAATTACATAAAATAACAAACAAACAAACAGACAGATAGACAGATAGATAGCTAGATAGATGTTATTATTATTATTATTAGACCATATTCTTTACATTGCTGTATTACTTCACAAAGTAGTTTTCAAAAACATTGACTATTTGAATGTGAAAACATATTAAGGTATTCCAAACTTCTTAAATATTGATTGATTTATTGATTGAAATATTAATACTTTCAAATGCAGGATGAAAAAAGCATTGCAGACTTTCTTTCATGCAGTTCTTGAACAGTGTGTTTGCTTGTCTGAGCTGAAAATGAATCCAGACATGATACATATGATTATCAAATTGTAAATATCTGTATTTATATTTAAAGAATTAGTTCATATGGCAGAGCCACTCTGAGTTCATATGTGATTTCATTGAGCACACAGTGTCAGTCCCAGAGAGCCGCTAGAGACCGGGAACCCCAAGAATAAGGCCTTAGATTGGATGAATTCAAAGAAAGCAACAACAACCTCAAGCGAGAAATAAAAGAGCAGTGCTTCAAAGCACATCAGGAAAATAAGCAGGAATTTTTATTTTTTCTTTATTTTTAAGGGTGGGTGGTTTGCAGTATTATAGTGCTTTAGTTATTTTAATGGCATATTGAAAGTGGGTCAGCAGGGTGAGCACACTGAATCATATAACACACATGATAATATAGACTGAGAAACTCTTCATACTGACCTGAGAAAGGATCAGAGTTATAGGTCAGCATCAGTCCCACATCTATAATATAATATTCATCAGAACGTTGCTTATGGATGCTTCAGGCTTTCACAAAGGAATCTATAAGACCATGTCCACACGTACACAGGTATTTTTATAAATGGAGTTTTTCCTTCTTCCGTTTAAAAAAAAAATCTCCGTCCACATGAAAACGCGAAAGCATGCTATGAAGCACTGTCAAGAGCATGCCAAGCCAACAGTTGGCGATATAATCTCAACCGTAAAGCCATGTTGGCAAATCAGAAGCCTGAAAAAGTTTCCAATAGGCGGAGATAACAGAGATAATTTTCTAATTTTGAAAATCTTCACCCTGGCAGGAGTTTTCAAAATGACATTTCACTGTAGCCTATATGTACATAACCTCCCATATAATTTAACCTGTGGATAGTGTAGCTTAAAAAGTAATCATTCGTATCTACGATTCAAATGTTTGAGGTTTTTGAAAGGGGTCTCTTATGCACACCAGGGCTGCATAAAAAAATACAGTGAAAACAGTAGTGTAATATTTTCACAATTTAAAATAACTGTTTTAGATTTTAATATAGGCCTATTGTAAAATTTAATTTATTCCTATAATGCAGAGCTGAATTTTCAGCAGTCATTACTCCAGTCCATGACTCCAAATATTTGACCTGATCTCATAAACATAATTTGCAAAAAATGACATATAGACTACTGTATACCTCAAATGGTTACACTTAATTTTAATGAACCATACGGGCTTTTATGCAAAAAATCACGGGAAACTGTGTTGCAATTGTAACAATTACATTTGCTAGTATTAAGTGCAACATGCATTAAGTTGATATTTGATCTAAGGCATTTTAACGGTATTTTTATAAATGTTTTTGCTTCTTCCGTTTAAAAAAAAAAAGTCTGTCCACATGAAAACGCAAAAGCATGCTATGAAGCACTGTCAAGAGCATGCCAAACCAACAGGTGGCGAATCGCCACTGGCGATATAATTTCAGCTGTAAAGCCATGTTGGCCAATCAGAAGCCTGAAAACGTTTCCAGTAGATGGAAATAACAGTGCATGCTCCGACATCACAAGCCAAAAACTCTGGTTTCGCTGTCTACACGATAACACTGCAAATAAAGTTTTTGAAAATCTTCACCCTAGCTGGCAGAAGTTTTCAAAAATGTTCGGTTTCAGTGACCTGGTGCTGCATTTGCATGTGGACGAACGGGCAAACCGCATAGAAAAAGCTGCGGTTTTGAAAATACCCACGTTTGTGTTTAGATAGGGCCTAACATTCTCCCACAAGCACAGGGTGCTACATTTAAGTCCCACATCTATAATATAATATTCATCAGAACGTTGCTTATGGATGCTTCAGGCTTTCACAAAGGAATCTATAAGACCATGTCCACACGTACACAGGTATTTTTATAAATGGAGTTTTTCCTTCTTCCGTTTAAAAAAAAAATCTCCGTCCACATGAAAACGCGAAAGCATGCTATGAAGCACTGTCAAGAGCATGCCAAGCCAACAGTTGGCGATATAATCTCAACCGTAAAGCCATGTTGGCAAATCAGAAGCCTGAAAAAGTTTCCAATAGGCGGAGATAACAGAGATAATTTTCTAATTTTGAAAATCTTCACCCTGGCAGGAGTTTTCAAAATGTTCGGTTTCAGTGACCTGGTGCTGCATTTGCATGTGGACGAACGGGCAAACCGCATAGAAAAAGCTGCGGTTTTGAAAATACCCACGTTTGTGTTTAGATAGGGCCTAACATTCTCCCACAAGCACAGGGTGCTACATTTAAAAAAAAATCTGAGCTCAAAGCAGTAAACTCATGACATTTCAACTCAAAACCTACTGTCATTCTGGTTATGATGTTTGTGCTTCGTTTGTGCTGATTCGGTTTTTAAAATATCAGACATTGAATTATAGAGTAATTCAATTACTCAATTACCCCCCATGCTGCAAATTCACCCAAAACAGTCGTTTGTACTTCGTTTGTGCTGGTAATATTTTCGTTTGTGCTGCTTCGGTTTTTAAAATATTAGACATTTAATTATAGACGATGATGTCACTCAACGAAAAAATGGTCTTGTTTGTTTGTACTTCATTTGTGCTGCCTTGTGGCGTAAAAAAAAAGTTTGTTTGTGCTGCTTCGGTTTTTATAATAATCGTCTTTGTTTGTGCTTCATTTGTGCTGGTTTGTGCCATAACATTTTTTGTTTGTGCTTCTTCGGTTTTTTAGATATTAAAATATTATTTAGTGATCATTCTGAGGTCATGCTCCAAAGTTATGCCAAATGCAGAACCTGACTTTACCAAGTGCGACATGTTCCTGGATCAACATCTTTGTTGACCATGGAACAACATTGTGATTAACCCATCAGATTTGAAGAACCAGTTTATAGTTTTTGTGAAGCTTAGACTTACAATCAGTGTTTGGTGCTTGTACATCAGTGACATTCATCTATCATTTTTTGTTTGTACTTCATTTGTGCTGCCTTGTGGCGTAAAAAAAAAGTTTGTTTGTGCTGCTTCGGTTTTTATAATAATCGTCTTTGTTTGTGCTTCATTTGTGCTGGTTTGTGCCATAACATTTTTTGTTTGTGCTTCTTCGGTTTTTTAGATATTAAAATATTATTTAGTGATCATTCTGAGGTCATGCTCCAAAGTTATGCCAAATGCAGAACCTGACTTTACCAAGTGCGACATGTTCCTGGATCAACATCTTTGTTGACCATGGAACAACATTGTGATTAACCAATCAGATTTGAAGAACCAGTTTATAGGTTTTGTGATGTTTAGACTTACAATCAGTGTTTGTTGCTTGCACATCAGTGTCATTCATCTATCATTTCCTCTGATTTTAAGGATTACTCATGGTTAAGGTTAGGTTTAGGTGCAGGGATATGGTCAAGACAAAATTATTGGATTAAAATGTTGTTCCAGGGTCAACAAAATACATTTAACACATTGTTAAAAAAGACAATGCAGCAAAAACAAAAATACTACCGGTACAAACCAGCACAAACGAAGCACAAACAAACAAGTCTGTTTTGGGTAAATTTGGAGCATGTGTGGGGCTGAGTGACCTCAGAATGATCATTAAATATTATTTTATTATCTAAAAAAATATTAAAAGGTGATCAGTTTGTGGCACTGCTGAGGTGGTATGGAAGCCCAGGTTTCTTTGACAGTGGCCTTCAGCTCATCTGCATTTTTTGGTTTCTTGTTTCTCATTTTCCTCTTGACAATATTCCACAGATTCTCTATGGGGTTCATTGGTCCCCCCATTCGTTTTTTTTTAACATGCGTATCATGATAAATAGACTTGTTTCATATATTTTCCCATAAACGTGTCATACATCACTGAAAATGGGAGAATCTCAGCCACAGTTATATTTTCACAGAATGTTCTTTCCAATATGTAGGATTTTACAGACATGATCATATATATTCCTGCTTAATAAGACTATTTCATATTCATTCATTGATTCATTCATTCAGTGTCCTGTAAATAAATTACTACAGTAGGTCTTCACTCTGTGTCATTGTTTTTTGGGGGTTTTTTTACATTAAAATACTGTATCCTGAATATTTCTGTGAAAAAAATAATCACAGGTTAGATCATTATTTGCAATAAAGCAAGAAAATAAACCATATCACACTGCTGAAGTGCAATGGCTGCCAACTAATACAACAGTTGTAAGTGGAGACAATGAACTAATGAAGTACAATGTTTGACAATGCATTCTATACTGTACGTAACACAACACAACACTATAAAACGTGTTATCTTTGTGATTGACCAAAACAAACAAACAACAACAACAAATAATAGTTACAAACTTAAGAATAAATAAAAACAAACAAATAAATACTATTTGTGATAAATAATAAAAGGGTGTAAAATGTATATATTATATATATAAATTTATATATTCATTCTGAATATATAGTATAGCTGAATTTAATAATTATTTTGTTTTTAAAATCCTAAGAATTATATTTCATTGCCTACAATTAGTTGCATATTTGAGGGGAGAAAAAAAAACGTCAATGCGGGCTATAGTCATGAAAACAAAATGAAAACAAAGAAAAAATCTACAGAAGCAATTAAATACACATTTGCACTTGCACACAGACACATATGGTTTCACAGAGCAACAGAAACAGAGAGTCTGCTGGAAACAGAACTCAAGGAGGTGTAAAGAACACAGACAGCACATGAACTCACTGAGACAAACACTATATTAGTCTAATCAATGAGTCATTCACAGAGTGCCATCAAATACAGTGATTAAGAGAACCCCCCAAAAAAGTCTAAAGAATTACAGCACATTCCTAAAGCGCAATGTACAACGTTCAATGGTCGCCTGTAAAAGACATGCGGACGTGATCTCCATCAGAACAGACAACAGAGATGAGAGAAATGAGGGAGCACAGAAACCTCCGTGGCCCAATCTGCCACCTCTGTGTTTACTCTCATTAGTCAATCTAATCACTTCCAGGTTTTTAATCAGACACCGTGCAATTAAGCAGCTGCCTTCATCTTAATGAATGCGTGTCCCTCATTATTAAGCATCAGAATTACACGTGTGACCTAATAAAGCTGTTTTAGAGTGATGTTTGACCTGTGGGTCAATGGTGGCTGGAGCTTTTCAAGAGTTGCATAAACATCAAATGATGCAAAATGTGTCGGTGTCATAATTTAGTGCATGCACTGCTGCTCCTTAATGCAGCTTCACAAACTACTAAACGGTGACTTGATATAAAGAAAAGAAGAATCCTTTTCAATGCCAATCAAAAGACTAGAAGCTCAATCGACACGTTTCTGAAAACGCTAAAGCCAATTAATGCGAAAAACCTCACAACGAGACCGCAAAAGATTGCAGGAAGGAAAATGACACTAAAGGCTGTTTTGTTATTTTGTCCCCATTGGCTTCTCGTCTCAGATAGGAGATGATATCTGCTGTGCATAATATTGTGGCTCTTGCATTCATTAAAATATTAAAGGAGCGGAAATTGAAATGGCAGCCTTTTGTGGAATATCTCATATTGTGCACAGCTCTTCCGATTGTGAACGCTGCTGCGAGTTTAGACTTCCTTTCAGTGGTTTAATATGCAGCTGACATGCCAGTTTCTTTGTTCCTGGCATTCAGATCTCAACTTTACCTTATCAGATAGTGCCAAAACAGAAAAACAGAACACATTTTTGATCTAGTGCAGGATGGCTGCAAATCAAGAGCAAAGTACAAGGGTCTGTCTTTGATTAAGTCTACTTTAAGAGCACTCAGATAAATGAATCCTTTTATGTTGTGTTCCAAGGCATTAAAATGCCCTGAAAGCAAAAGAAGTGGTGGTCAATTTTTCCAAAACAAACAAATATGTGGGTGGATTTTGATGTGAGAGGATTTCTAGATCCCACCACGCTTCATTCATTTTTTTTTCTCCAGGCATTCTTTAGCTAGCATTACAGTAGACTATATGAACACACTATCAAGCATGATAAGATGCAAAAGTGAAGTTAATTCGGTACCAGTATGCTGTCTGGGAAGCAGCTCTCTGTGAACATAACCCGATCTCATGAATATGCGTTTCAATGGCATGATTTTCTGTTTCTATTTGGCGTAGAATTATATGCACGCCAACAAAGTGTGTATCAAATGCACACAAAAAACTGCATATTATATGCATGTCAAACACATGTGTATCATATGCATGCCAAAGTGAGTTTCTGTGTATAAATAGCATGTAAAATACCGACACGTGCACATGCACAGAAATGCTTCAGACAAGCACGCCAGTGCCACATTGAGTTCTCATTCGTGATTCAATGGACAAAAACACACAAAAATATGTCAAGATGCCCATTTTGGCAAGTGATCTCGTAAACACAGTCTTAAATGAGTTTAAAAATCCTTATGGGTTATGTGGGTAGCGTTTTCTACCTATTATCTGGTCATACAGTTGCCACCTACAGGCCATTTTCAATATTGCAGTTTTATTACTCTTCGTATACACAGTTTTTATTTAGTTCGGCAACAGTCAACGTGCATTCAGTTCATCCCGCACACAGTTTTTTGCCTTGGAGAAAGATTTATTTTTTATTTTTTTTACAAATGAAAAGGAAATGAGCAATCACAGAAGTAAACATTCTGGAAAGAATAAACTGCTTTGTGTGCATTTGTTAGCTAGCTGTCTATCTTCTTCAGAGTGACGTAGTTGCAAGGACCGGTGGATTTTGATGTGAGATGACAATAGGGGATTGACTTTTTTCACAGGAGGAAGCGTTCTTATGGTTTAGACCAGTGTTTCTCAAACCTGCTCTGGAGTACCCCCAGCCCTGCACATTTTGTATGTCTCCCTCATCTATCACACCTGATTCAACTCATCAGCTCATTAGTGGAGACTGCAAGACCTGAAGTGGGTGTGTCAGATATAGGGAGACAGTGCAGTGCTGGGGGAATTCATGGAGAGGTTTGAGAACCTGCATTTAAAATCATATCACCCACTCCTAAGCAGCTTAAATGAGTAGTCATGGCATAACACTTTATACTAGTACATAATATCCCTAGTTTGTAAGACAAAGGCAACTCTGACATGGAAAGAAAAACAGCATGTGATATTTGGATAACAGAGAAAAAGGACAGCATTTATTTGATATATAAATATTTTGTGATATTATACTGCAGGCTAAATGTCTTTACTGTCACTATTTAATGCATTGTTGCTGAATATAAATATTAATTTATTACACTAGTTTATGTTGACAAATTAAGATTTAAGTCATAAACGTCATAAAGGATGTGTCAACCATGACAGTTTTTTTTCTCTCCTGTAGATAGTTTATTTGTTATTAGTTTATTAGATAGTATGTATCTTGATCTGCATCAGTTCCATCACCTAAACCAGTGGTTCTCAAACCTCTCCATGAAGTACCCCCAGCACTGCACATTTTGTATGTCTCCCTATATCTGACACATCCACTTCAGGTCTTGCAGTCTCCACTAATGAGCTGATGAGTTGAATCGGGTGTGATAGATGAGGGAGACAAAATGTGCAGGGCTGGGAGTACTCCAGGATAGGTTTGAGAACCACTGACCTAAACCATGTATTATGTTGCATTTCCTTATAAAGTTTCCGGCCAACTGGCGAGTCACTCCAATGATTTCACTCTTCATCTCCCCTTTCCTCCATGTCCACTCCTTCTGCTCTGTTCATAATTCAGCCGTCTCTCTGTGTCGTCCATCACGTCACCTCATCAATCTCCAGCGTTCTCGTTTTTTTTCGTCCTTCAAAGGTTTGGAAGTATCTTCTCTCTCTATATGCTAATGGCACAGGAGGGAGCCATCACCACAGTATAATGGTTTGGACACACCTGGCTTGAACTCCAGGGAGAATATTCAAATGATGGACACACAAGCTGTTCCACTTGCAGTAGAGATAAAGATACATGAAAGAATGCATGCCTTCAAAAACTAAACACAACCGACATATGGAAGAAAAAGGTCCCTGCGTGTGAATAAATGTGCCGCCTTAATGGTTTACAGAGGGATTTTATGAAAATCAAACCAGTATGGACTTTTTTAACATTGAAAACAACAGAAAAAGCCTGAAAGGCCCGAACAAAAAACAAAAAAACATTTCACCTTAGGCTAAATTGAAAAGTATTTTCCTGTCTACACACTGTAAGAAAAAAATCTGTAGAAAAATGGGAAAAAATTACCAGTATCTTTAAGTTTACGAACATTTCCTTCAACCCTAAAACACAACACAATGCAATGTTTAATTCAAAATATGGAGTAATGATGCTGAAAATTTAACTTTAATCACAGGAATAAGAAGAAAGAAACAATTGCTGGCGATTGGAGAGTGGGCACTTTCCTAGTAGAACATTTTAATAAGATCACCCACTGGCAACAGCTCGGCCTTCAAAACTCGGCATGGAATAAACTCGGACAATCTTATTGTTCTTCATGTATATTTCATTCCGAGAGGTCCTTGCTGAAAACTTTCCTTCTAAAGTAAATAATGTATTTCACCAATGAAAAGATGTTGTCGGAGCAGTTTGCACTTGTTGAAAAATGTCAAAATATGCCAGTAGCTACACAGAAAGTCTAATAAAGCTTTCGCAAACAACCTGCATGTGAATGCTAGCCGTTGTTATAGAGTCAGCTCTCATCTGTGTCTGACCGCCCACTCCAGGAAAAATGCTGAAGTGGATTATCAAACATGAGGTGAGGAGCATGAATCATCATCATTCACCACCCGCTTTGCTCCAGAGGACGGGACTGAACAGCTTTTATGCATATTGCATTTCTATAATAATATATAATATATTTAAGCACTTGTTTTGACATGCCATCATAACTTCTTACTACATTCCGACATTTGGTTCAAAATGCAATTACTCGTTCAATGTAAGGCCAATGTTCTTTGTACATCTTTCAGATTTGTTCTTTGAGCAATGTAAAAAATCTAAATAACGTACTTTAAAAACCACCATTGCTATGGGTTTGATACAACATCAGGGTGAGGAAATGATGCCAATCATCCAAGGTGCAGTTGAGTTTGCTTCTTCACAGAAACAGATGTGAAGAAATGTAGCATTCCATCATTTGCTCACCAATGGATCCTCTGCACTGAATTGGTGCCGTCAGAATGAGAGTCCAAACAGATGATAAAAACATCAGAATACCCCACAAGCAATCCACACCACTCCAGTCCATCAATTAACATCCTGAGAAGAGAAAAGCTGTGTGGTTGTAAGAAACAAATCTATCCTGACTTTTTTAACTTCAAATGGTTGCTTCTGGCCAAAATGCAAGCCCATGATCCATAATAACGCTTCCTTTTTACTAATATAACATTTAGCCTTACATTCACTGGACATTTTTAAATGCATGTTCGTCCCTTTCCAGACTAATTAAAATTTCAGTGGAAATTTGCCGTCAGAATGAGAGTCCAAACAGATGATAAAAACATCACAATACCCCACAAGCAATCCACACCACTCCAGTCCATCAATTAACATCCTGAGAAGAGAAAAGCTGTGTGGTTGTAAGAAACAAATCTATCCTGACTTTTTTAACTTTAAATGGTTGCTTCTGGCCAAAATGCAAGCCCATGATCCATAATAACGCTTCCTTTTTACTAATATAACATTTAGCCTTACATTCACTGGACATTTTTAAATGCGAGTTCGTCCCTTTCCAGACTAATTAAAATTTCAGTGGAAATGAAAAATGAAAAAAAAGTAATCTACAATTGCATTAGTTTTTGTCTACATTACTAGCGTCATATAGCGCAAATGCAGAACTTTCTACTCTCATCTGTGCTTTTATGGAATTGCACTATCATGCTAATTTGCCCTGTTTAGTATATCTGGCCCTTAGTCTGAGACCGAATGCAAAAGACAACAACATCTGCTAAGCTTACAGCCCTCCACTACATTACCTATGTGTACTTTATATACAGAAATACAGATAGAAGAAGGGGGTCATATTTGTTATTCATGTGTTTTAAATAATAAAGGTTTGCTAAAAGCCAACAATGCATAATAGAAATGGAATGGCAAACTTTCAAGGATTACTTCTCCAGTCCATTTGATAAGAGCACATTTATACAAACAATCTGAATGTACTAATATCAATAGGATGTGGGGTCTTTATGGGTCTCTATGAAATCTGATCACAAGAGATTAAAGGAGACAGAAAATATGAATACCAAAGTGTCACGACTGACCATGTCTTTGCTGATCACCAAAAATACAATACCAGGTGGAAACAAGAGCATCAGAAAGTCCACTTCTAGTACTCTCTTTCAGTCTAGTCCAAGTCCTGAAGACACAATTACAGCTCCAACATCTGTAACAGTAAAGTACTTTCTCCATCATAAACTGACTCCATCTTCCGTCTGCCAATTTGATTTCCTTACGGACAGAGAGCAAATTGTTCAGGCAGAAGCAAACCAAGATCACAAATATCGGTGCCCCTCAATACTGTGTCCTGTCCCTCTCTCTGTACCTCACTAGGTATGTTTACATGCACTAATTTCGTAAATTGTGAATCCAATCTGATTTCAGATTCTGAATGTTCTGTTTATATGAACCCTAAATTTTGCACTGTTTACATGTGCATCTATGTATTCTAAACAAAACTTGAGAAGATAGTCAAATTCAAGCTTAGTTGCATGTAAATGTAGCTACTGTAGACTAATGACTGTACACCACCAATGGCAAGTTCTATGGATGGGCCACTAATATATAGAGATGACTGAGATGAAGTCCAGATGACTGGCTGGTGTTCTGTCAATAATTTGTTGAGGATAGACTGTAGAAGAGCCAACATCACCCCTACTTCTGGAAATAAATAATTTAAGAACATCATAACCTCACACAAGAGTACAACATCACTGCCATGATGTGGAAAGCCAGACAGAGAAAGCTCTTTCTGAGGCAACAGAAAATGCTCCATCATCCTGCTTCACTTTTAAAGATCCATCATGGAGAGCCTCATTCATCACAGTCTGGTTTCCTTCTGCCTCCTGCTCCAGGACCAGCATACAGCGGGTGAGCCGCTCTGCTGGAAAAATCAGCAGCTGTCACCTACCATCACCCTGAGAGGCTCAAACAGGCCGTACCGAATCACCTTGGACTTGTCACATCCTTGCCATTATCTTTTCACTTGACTCTCCAATGGTACATGATGGAAGTCTATATGAACAAGGACCTCCTGTCACCAGGAAAGCTTTATGTCACTTTTAGGTTATTTCAGGTCAGGGTAAACCGAGATGAGAAACCTGGTTTCAGCGACTGTCTAACCAAGGAGATGCATCTTAGATCTGTAGATTACCTGTAATTTTAGTCAGAATCACATTAATGTTTTTGAATGTTCAGATGTTCTGGACACCATTTACAACATGTTTTTTTTTGTGACACATCTTAATAACAGGTGTAAACAGGGCTTTAGGCGCATTGCCCCTTGCGAAAAAGAACTTTAGCAAAAAAGTACGTATTAGTTAAACAATACACTTTAAAAGCATATATATTTAAAGAAAGAAATTATTCACTTTTAGGCCTTGATTAGACTAGTGCGTTTTCATTTTAAAACGCATAACTTTTGCAACGGTTATGCCTGTTGTTTACACTACTCCAGCGTTTTTTTGAGGTCGAAAACAGAGATGTTTGAAAACACTGCAGACCCTGCTTTAGTTTGAAAACTCCGCAGTTGCATTTCAGTGTAAACCGAGCAAAACGGAGACTTTTGAAAACGATGGTGTGGCTGCCGACATTCGCTCTGCGTATCCTTGATGACCGTGTAAACAATATCATGGTTGTACCCATAGATGTGTATAGGTAGATTACCCATTCGACCGCTCCAAGCACGTAGACGCATCTGTCATCTAAATAATAGATCATCTACCTATACAAATCTATGGTTGCACCTGCATAAATGGTCATGTGACATGCATTTTCAGTTGTGTAGTGTGGACGGAGATTGTTTCTGAAACGCAGTGGAAAAGCCAGTGTAGACGAGGATCGTTTTCATTTTAAAACGCTGTTTTAAAACGAAAACGCACTAGTGTAAACAAGGCCTTCATGTAATATCAAACAATACAGCTAATATATAATCAAGTACTTTCTTTAAAGGGATAGTTCACATAAAAATTTAATTTTGTCATTAATTACTCACCCTCATGTCGTTCCAAACCCGTAAGACCTTTGTTCATCTTCAGAATACAAATTAAGATATTTTTGATGAATTCCGAGCGCTTTTTGACCTTGTATAGACAGCAACAATACTACCACGTTCAAGGACCAGAAAGGTAGTAAGCACATCGTTAAAATAGTCCATGTAACAGCAATGGTTCAAAAAAACAAAAATAACTTTATCCAACAATTTCTTCTCTTCTGTGTCAGTCTTTAACGCGCGTTCACAACAGCTGACACATGAGCTGGCATTTGGAACGACAAGAGGATGAGTAAAGGCCATTGTACACTGAGTCCGAAATTTTCGCACGTTGAAAAATTTATACGAGCTGACACTGTGTCAATCACGTTTACACACTGCTTCCGAAACTTTTGTTCATCATAAACAAATTCCAATCGGGTTTGATTTTTTGCATTTTTCCGCATCAGTAGCAAGCATTTTGAGTGATGTTTTGACAACTCAGAGCCACCATACAAGCTAACGCCAAAATCTAGAATGGCGATTGTCAAGTTCATCCACTTTGTCACGCAGTACAAAGCACTGTAAAGATCCTTGTACAGTGAGTTCACAGAAATTGGTGGTCTTTTAATATCTGGCTCTAGTATCGCTAGCAAAGCATCAAACTGAGCCTCTGACATCCTGAAGTAAACTTTGAATTGCCCATGGTAATCCCGCTGCTCCTTAATAATGAGGGGGAGCTCTCCTTCCTCTCTATATCTCAGGATTGGATGGACCCGATATTTCCTTTCTTTTCCTGTTTGTAAGAAGCGAGAGGACAACAAAATTATCCTCACTGCTTGAAGACTTTCATGCGTGATGAAATTTAAGGATGACAAATACGATAAAATGTCGGACTCCGTTTGCAAGGACCTTAATTAATTACATAATTTTCAGTAGGCTACACTTATGTGAACTTTTATTTCATCAACAGTACATCATATGCGAGATACAGTTGTTGTTTTTTTTATATACTTATGAGATTTAAAGTACACTACACGTGCACATTCAATACAATTAGCACACTTCTTTGTTGCTACTTTTTAGTTTATTTTTCACGATTATTTTTGACATCCATGATGACATAAGAACCAATCATTTTAATGGCAAATCTGACACTTGACAGTCTTATGTTTCATTACAAAAGAAAAGAGTGATTAGGACATTCATCAAAATTTGACCTTTTCTGTTCCCCAGAAGAAATGGCTTTGTAACGACTCGAGCGTTAATGAAAGATAAGAGCATTTTCATTTTGGGGTGAACTATTCTTTTAAAGCAATGCAGCTGATCAGACTGCAAGATCAGTGTCAGACTTTTATTCTTAATAAATGTGTGAGTGATTAAGGCTCATCGTGCTGTGTATGATTGATTCATCCATCAGCTCAGAGTGCTGTGAGCTCATCAATTTCCTTGCTTTGAGCACATCGCACCCCAAAAAAAGCCATTAACCACATTTCCTTGTTCTCATTTCCTTCCTTTAAATCTGCACATGTAACACGAGACAAACTTATCTGCCTGTAATGAAACGTATTTGTCAGAATGCTGTTCTCCTGGAATAAGAGCTTGATAGTCTCAGTGCAGGATGCCAATATGACTCAACAGCCTTCACTTGTGCCATGTTTCAGATAGTTTGAGCTCAGCAAGTCATCAAGCAGGCCGATTTTAGATGATATGTGACTATGGCTACTCACCATGCAGCCAGTCGAGTCCATCCTTCTGTCTGAAACACACTTAAAGTTTTTCCGACATCCGCCGTTGTCTTTAGAGCAATCCCTCACTGGACCAAACGACGCGAGCAGATCGTCCACCGTCTCAAAATATGTAGACATGATGGCCTCTTCCCTAAAAGAAAAAACACAGGAGAGAAATACAATTAAATATCATTAACAAACAAAATAGGTAACGCTCAAAAACATTTTATATTAAGTTTAGAATATTTATGAATTTTTAATGCCTTTGAAAAGCAGTGGCGCCTGGTGGACAATTTTCTATAAGGCACCACCTCCAACACGTTCAGCATACATCCCGTTATGATTTATCGCAGTATAACAAAAAGGAAAAGTATTAAGACTTGAAACATTTTAAATAAAGCAATTTTTTTTTTTAACAAAGATTGAGGATGATTCCCACAAAATAATTTCTGCAAGCTTTTTTCAAGATAAATTATTATTATTATTATTATTTTAATTTTCATAATTCACTATTTATGTATACAGTGCAACATCAAAAACTGAGGGAAAAATATAAATTATGAAATACATTTTAGTTTTTCTATGCATATATAAATAACTACATTTACATTTAGTCATTTTGCAGACGCTTTTATCCAAAACAACTTACAATTGGGGGATACATAAAGCGATTCTTCTTAAAGAGGCAAACAGATACAGGAAGTGCTTGTAATAGCAAGTTTCTAGACATTGTTCAAATAAGTACAAGCTAGAAAGAGAAGGAATAACACCCTGAAAGACCTGCCAGTGAGATAGGATTCAAACCAGCGAAGCGGAATCCATGTGATGCCCAGTGATGAGAGGGCAGACAGGATGATCTGATGATTGACAGTGTCAAAAGCAGCAGATAGATCCAGCAGAATAAGAACTGATGATTTGGAATCAGCTTTTGCAATCCGCAAGGCTTCCGTGACTGACAGTAGCGCAGTCTCAGTTAAATGGCCACTCCTGAAACCTGACTGGTTAGCATCCAGTTTGTTGTTCTGTGAAATAAACAATGATATCTGGTTGAAAACAACTCTTTCGAGGGTTTTTGCTATGAATGGAAGGAGAGAGACAGGTCTGTAGCTCTCTGTAAGTGAAGTGTTTAATGTAGGTTTTTTTGAGCAGTGGGGTTACCCGAGCCTGCTTGAATGCAGTGGGGACTACAAGTCAAGCTGCCATACTGTACCAAACAGGACCTCACGGAGATGCCACTATACCGCCTTAACAGATCCTTTCAGAATTATTAAACAGAACAGAACACAAATAAAAAAACAGTAAATTAAAATATTCTGAATTTGTCGAATGTGGTGATTGAAGGCAGCCAACATGACCAATGAACAGTTCCTGTGTCAGGTACATATATAAACACCATTGACCATTGCAAACTCCTATAAAAACATGTTTCTTCAGTGAGTTTCTATTATAAAACACTTGCCAGACATCCGAGCATACTGAAATGTGCTCATGCATAAAGCTATCAAAGAGCATACATACATGGTTCGTTTATTTGCACATTAATAATGGACTCGCCCGTCTAATATTGTAGGATTGCTGTGGGTCACTGTAATCGTCTTCACCTCCATTACAATCACCATCCATCAAAACTTTACTGTTAGATACTGGTTTGCTTTATTCAGCCCATACAGACTAGTCCTGACTTCATATTCCTTATGAATAGAGGCATGTTTGTTCACCAATCGCTGCACAAGTTAAGGTTGCGTATGATTATGAAAGCACATTAGCGCTAACGCTCCTGGAACTCATAGAGATTGCATTGCAGCACCTGCAGTTCTGAAAATAAATAAATAAAATTGTTTGTATGGAAGTCTAAGAACAGTCTGGCCGATTCTCAGCCAAAGTGAAATTGCCCAAAAAGGGGTGGTGCTCCAAAGAACCAATATCCAGAGGCAGAGCAAACAGTCTAGAATGGTGACAGTTGAGGTTGAATGTGGAAAAACAAAAAACTCTTCCTTTCACACTTTGGTGGCGCATCGCCCTATTGCCCTAATGTAGAAACCGCTCCTGTTGAAAATTGTCTTCTGCTCACCAAGGCTGCATTTGTTTGATCAAAATGACAGTAGAAAAGTGAAATATTATTACAAATTAATGAGCAGTACCTTCAGCTGACACCCATAATGCCCTCCTCTGTCCTCTGCACAACAACGTTTACTCTGAGAGCAGGACATAATTGAAACAGGTGTCTGTTTTGTGGCAGAGACAAACATATAATTTGTCACTATTCATCATTGTTTTTCCAATGAGGATGGAGCACAAGGTCACAAACATATTGTGCTTTGCTGTTGCCATGACACCAGGCCAACATCTGTGGTGATCTATTGTGATTGTGAAAAACATAAACTACAACAAAAAAAAAACTATAGAATGCAGAAGAAATCGAACTTACTAAAACAAATAGATACAGGCATAAGAAAATGTTTATTTTATGCTATTTATTTATTATTATTTATCTCTTAATACATTCATAGACACTCACATTGTAATGAGATAATAAAACAATATGTGAACGACCAAGCAGTTTGTTTTTCACAAATTACAACTGTCAAAAAAGGTGAATCTGATTAGATCTTTATAGCGAGAAAACAAAATCCCAACTATTATGCAACGATATATTGCAACTATGCAAAAACAAATATTCTCTTCCAGTCATACAAAGAATGAAAGGAGCTGAAAATCACCAATGAATCTCAGTAATGCTAATTAGTCTTGGTTGTTTTTAGCCATTTCAACTGAAATTAACATTATTTTAATTGCACATCTAAGTATAATCTACTTGCAACTAATTCACTTTAATGACATGGTTAGGTTTACTTATTGTGAGGAAGTTAATAAACATAATTACATTGTTTTATATACAATTTTAAAGTTGTAAAACACTTGCAGTAATTAAAGGTGCAATTTATACTAGAATGGAATAGATTTGTTTACCATCAAGTTTAGATATTTTACTATATGATTTACATTATACGAGTTTCATGGTTTTCAGATTGCCACTTGCTGTTGCTAATTAAGATTTAAAAAAAAAAGCTAATTAATGGATGGATGGATGGATGGGTGGAACTGTTGTGCGGAGACTGTGTTGCAGTTGTTAGTAGAGATCCAGAGATGTGACGCATACTGTGTCCTTGAATTAGTCTTATTCAAAAATGTGCAAGTAACAAACCAGACTGAATGCTCTTGGGATGAACGCATGTCCAGACACACATTCACAGCGAGTGCTCTTCATTTCAATAGCAGCCCAACCAAACCACATATTTCCATTTAGTCCATATATCCACCATATATTTATATTTTTTTATTACTGACATTATTTCTGTGGAGGTAGACAAACACACAACAATATAAGAATCAAATAAATCAGAAGTTGACCTGAGATAACATGTGCATGTCTGCTGATCAGACCAATGTGAATTATAAAAGATCAGCTTCCTGCCGTCCAATACAGCTACTGATTCTCTGCTCACAGATGATTCATGAAATTACTCTCAGTGGAAAAATAAAAACAGAACAGTTGTTGACTATGTTTTCTATGTCAGTCACAACCAAAGAAAGCTGCAAATTGGAACAGACTTGTAAACAGTCTAAAATCTGGCTTATGTTGCTGGAGAGAAACAGTAAAATGAAGCTTGAAAGACAGATAGCGAGACAGAGAGAGATCCAAAGGTGGATGATGTATTACAGTAATGAGTATCTAAGGAGGTCCACTTTAGGAATACACAGCTGTGCTCATAAGTTTACATACCCTTTGCAGAATGTGCAAAATGTTAATAATTGAAACAAAATAAGAGGGAAAATTGCATGTTATTTTTTTTATTTAGTACTGTCCTGAATAAGCTATTTCACATAATAGATGTTTACATATTCTCCACAATTCAAAATAATAACTGAATGATTAAAAAATGACCCCATTCAAACGTTTACATACCCTTGAATCATAATACCATGTGCCATTTCCTGGATGATCCACGACTATTTTTATATTTTGAGATAGTTGTCCATGAGTCCCTTGTTTGTCCTGAGCAGTTCAATTGCCTGCTGTTCTTCAGAAAAATCCTCCAGCTCCTGCACGCTCTTTGGTTTTCCAGCACTTTCTGCATATTTGAATCCTTTCCAACAGTGACTGTATGATTTTGAGATCCATATTTTCCCACTGAGGGCAATTGAGGGACTCATGCATAACTACAAAAGGTGAAAACATACTATTGACATGAAAACATGTACTATTAACTACTTGTTTATTAGCATGCCTATTATTAACATATTGGCAAAGCACACATTAATGCCTTATTCTGCATTTTTTTTAGATCCCCTAATCTTACCCCATACCTAAACTTAACACTAAACTTACTATTAATACGCAGACAATTAGAAGTTTATTGAGGCAAAAGTTGTAGTTAACAGTTAAAATTAAATTCTGTGTTTTTCTGTCAATATGGGGTGCTGTGTGTACATTAATGAGGAAAATTTTTTTTTTAATGATTTTAGCAAATGGCTGCAATATAACAAAGAGTGAAAAATTTAAGGGGGTCTGAATACTTTCCGTACCCACTGTATATATATATATACACACACACTCAAAAAAGTTACTAACATGTGCATTTTAGGGAAACTGATATGTGCCATTTAGGGATTTTAGCTTTGTACCTGCCCCTGTGGCAGCTTTGTACCCTTTTTTCTGAGCATTTAAAGATATGACAATGTCTGAATGTGTACAGAATGACAATTTGGAGGGGAAAATGTGTTTTGTCATGGAAGTAATGTCAAATTTTTTTTTCTTTCTTTCTTTTTGGATGAAATCAATGTGACCTGGATATGTTTTCATGAGATTCATTGACAAATGATGTTAGGTGATCATGTGTGTGTTCATGTGTGTCTTCAGCTGGCCACAGTGGCACGTGCGTACAGTACATAATAAGTGTGTTTCTGGCCGGCTGTGTGGAGCAGGTGGACGTCTGCAGCCATGACAGTCGCTGGGGTGATTATTAGCGGTCCTCACAGGCCAAACTTCCCCTAACAAGATGGAACATGATTTCCCATGGTAAGGGCGCTGGCATTGCCCACAGCCTGCCTGCTCGCATTACATGTCAGCCTAACAAGCTCTGCAGACAAACACACAGCAGCATTACAGCTGCGGCTGCGACTGACACCAGCATTAACAAGCAATTACAGCTCATTCAAAAAACAATACAGGTCCATGAATGAAATAATGACTGTATAATGCATTATTGCTAATCACTATTCCATTTCATATGAACCAATTACAAGGGTTACTCTCACAAAATCTGAAAAAGAAAAAGAAATGTTTAAGTAAATGTAGTTAATCAGTTACAATGGAAACTTATTTCTGCATTGGAATACATATATATATATATATATATATATATATATATATATATATATATATATATATATATATATATATACATAATGTTAATTTTAACTGTTAACTACAACTACAAGTTGCAAATCTGAATATTTCTTACAAATTTCAGTTTACATCGTGCAATTTTATTTATTTTTTTCAATAAGTTTCCATATTTTACATTACTGATGTAGTGCATCCTTTTTATACTTAGGTTGAATTTGAACAACATTATTGGTGCAAATGAAAATCCTCCTAATTAATATTATACTACAAATTTGTTTTATACCAGTTAAGGACTTAACTTTTCTTATTACGGTAAATCATTTTTTTTAAATAGTTGTACTGACTTGAATTAATAATAGAAAATAATCAGTGAAAATAATATTTTACAGTAATAACTAAGTTATACTACTAAGTACAGTGTTATTTTAGTATCATTGAGATACTGTTACAGTTTAAGTCATTTTTGTAGTGTGTTCTTGTCACTTTTATTAGTTTTTGATGTTTCTAAATATGCCTGTATATATTTGTATGCATTTTTATTTCAGTTTATTACATTTTAGTACATAAAGCTGAACTAAATGAAAAAAAGATAAATGTTGCTTTGTAAACTAGCTCGTTTTTATATTTTATTTCAGTTTTCAGTCTTTAGAATCTTTATTTTATCTTGAATCTTGAATCTTTATTTTATTTCAAGCAATATTTCAAGCATTTTTTTTATTTTATTTATTTAAATAGAATCACAATTTGGAATATATATATATATATATATATATATATATATATATATATATATATATATATATATATATATATATATATATATATATATATCACATAACAAGTCTTCATTGAGATCTAAAGTCGATGAACCATTTTTGCATTGCCACCTCTATAGGAGTGGATATGAAACAGGTGAAATATTATAATCGGTATAATTCCTTTGAAATTTTGCTGATTCAATCAGAGGCCGCAGTGGCACTAGATGAAAGCCATTTGTCTTGTGATGCATAGGAGGATGATATTGCTGTGGCATTTCATAACTGTGCCCGCTATTGACAGTTTTAATCATTCTCACCCGCCCCGTTCCTGTGATGTCTTAATTGAATTTGTCTCTGACAGCTGGTGAGCGGCAACATCGCAACAATTCAGATTGCATTCTAATACACACAAGCTCAAACAAACACCTGCCAAGAGACCTGTAGAAATGAAAGAATTGCTTTTTCCCGTCATCTGGACCTCAGGAGAAATGTGAGCTTTATGTGAGTGGGTTGAAAGGGGTGATGGATGACTGTAAGCCCGTACCGCATGCGGAGAGCGGAGCTCTGCAGAGCCGTTTTGTAATTAATGTGAAGTCTGAATTATTGATGGATGCCGGCGGGGCAGAACTGCAGCCCCTTCCTGAAAGGTGGGAGGCTGAGAGTGACAGGAGTCGAGGGTCACATACACCCGGCTAGAGATTCACCTACCTGGACCTCGCATCAGTATATGTCTTCCCACACATAAACCACCACTGCACTGTAAAGCTACATCGAAATGTCAAAAAGTTGAGAAATGCACAAAAAAAATGAGGTGAAGACATCTACCAGATGTGTTTCAATAGATTGTTTAGGTGGATTTAGTCCTTAAATCACATTAAATATTGCTATATTGAACTTCAGCAGCAGCTGCAAGAAAATGTTTTTGCATGTGTGGAGACAGTGAAAGTCTTTAACATCTGGAGTGTCAATTGAAATAAGCCTTCAACTCAATTGTGTCTGTTTGCATAACGGACATGACATCACAAGCATTTACCCTTGATAATGTAAAATAAATAAATAATAAAAAAGTACAACACTAACAACATTTACAACATACAAAAACACTGTTTCAGTCTTTCTACTTAAAATCTTTGCATAATTCAATGCATCACTTGCAGTTTCAATTATTTATATTTAATTATTTGTGAAATTTGTGAGTCAATATTATTTCAAACTAAATCCAACACTGTTCAAAAATGCTAAAATATTAAATATATAAAGATTATTGCAGATTTTACAAGAACACACTACTTTAGTCCTTCTACTTGAACATTTCATGTTTAATTCAATGTTACTTTCATTTATTTGTAATTCTTTGTGAAATGTGCAAGTGACTTCTGAGTGAAAAATGTATACAATCTATACAAAGATTATTGGATATATGCAAATACATTTTTATTTTAGTCTTTCTACTTTAAAATTGCATTGTGTTACTTGCTGTTTCTTTTTTGTAATTATTTGTGAAATTTGCTAGCAATTGCTGAGTGTACATTGTTGAAAATAAATCCTACACCAAAACAGTTCAGTGTATTTACTAATCATGGTTGTCACGAATCCGGTTCATGGACTCCTGTCTAATTGCCACCAGAGGCCACTCTTCCATTATATTGACTCTCTCACTACACAGACTTTCACATGTCACCCCGGACTACATTTCCAATCATCAATTAGACTGATTACACACACAGCTGCAACCAATCAAACACACTTTATAAGTCATGGACTTCATCTTTCAAATCGCCGAGTATTGTTTGCACTTATCTCCCTGTCAGTGATAGCAACATTTCGGAGCCAGTTCCCGGTCCTAGTTGCGAGTTCCTAGTTCTAGTCCAAGTCTAGTCACGTCTTGTTTTCCTGATTGCCTGTTTCCTGATTATTTAGCCTGTCTGTTGGATTACATGTTTGCTTCACCCTCTGGATTATGTTCGCCGACACCACACATGTCCTTGGATTACTCTTTTGTTGTGCCTACAACATACCTGTTTGCCATTGTCTAACCCTCGCCTGTTTCATGACCACATCTTTAAATAAAGCTCTGCATATGGATCCGTACATTTCACATTGTGATTACTCCATTACAATGGTAAGATGAAAAAAAAAAAGATTAGCTACCAATATAGGATACATTTCCAGTAATGACTGTGGAGGTGGAATGTATTATGGGTTGCAAAAGGCTAAAGTGATTTACAATGCAAGTATTTTTTTTGGGACTTCATTAACTTACAATACACTGTGCATTCTACAAAACCAGCTGCTTTTTAGAATAAGGCTAAAATAAATTGCCTGCTATTTTGATTAGAATAAATCACAAGTGATCAAATAGTTGCAAGAAATATTTCATAGTATTTCATGAGGTTCAAATCGGATGCAAAGCACAGCATTCGCAGAAGTAGATAACTCCATGCAGCCACTAAACGACAATAAATTAATGACTTCTTGTCTACAGTGTGATGTTTGTTTGGAAAGCCATCGTCATGGCTGTGTAAGTGTATAGCTGAGGTGCTTTTTGATTCAGCATGTGCCTGAGGTCTGCTAATGAATCAAAGCCTTTGTAATGCCAAGCAAAAATGATTATTGCCAGAACAATCAACACTAGTGGTGTATAATTTACCAATTCCTGATCCCAAACGTCCCCTGAAGATAATAATCAATCCTAAATAGTCAAAAAAGTCTCTCCAGGATCGCTGATTTATTCAAGGAAGAATGACATTCAGTTCATGTTTATTTGCATAGTGCCTTTCACAATAGAGATGATCCCAAAGCAGCTTTACAGAGAAAGTCTTAATGAGAGCGCAGAATGCCAAATATGGCATAGGAAAAGTCCCTATGAATAAATACTAACTAAATATTGAGATTTTCTTTTCCTTTCCTTTCCTTTCCTTTCCTTTTATTTTCTTTTCTTTTTCTTTTCTTTTCTTTTCTTACAAAAGCAGGAGGAGAACATTGTTATTTGACTCTTTTTACGTTAGTGTTAAGCAATCGCTTGGACTAGATGTTGTATTACGCATTAACCTGAGCTGTAAACTAAATACTACTTCTGTTTACTATGCATAATGTCTTATCGTACACATAAAGACATCATTACAGTGATTAGATTTCCTATTGGTGAATATGGTATGCCTGTCTTATTTCAAACCATTTATTTCTTTAGTGATGCATCTACATTGTATGAGAACAAGAAGAATAAGAAGACTTTGTACTTACAGAAGAAGGATTAGTTCATATTTTATAATACTTCTGCAGATTAAAGTTTGCTTATCTAAAAAAAAATAATAATAATCATAATCATAATCATAATAACATTCATAATAATAATAATAATAATAATAATCACCAGTCTCTGGCAACCCATTACTGTTGTGAGAGCTTATTTGATTACTTTGAATTTAACTCAAATAAGTGTGTCTCCAAAGCAAAGTTTCTCAAAGGAGGCGTTCATCTGTACTGCTAAACCACTATACACTATACATTTAAGATAAGTCCTTCTGCTATTTTTCTTGTTTTTCATGGCAATAATTAAAAGTGCTTTTATTTGCTGATTGGCAACCAGCCTATCTTCACTGTTCACATCTCAAATGCTGCGAAGGTATTGTAGCGTCTGGACCACTCAAACACACAATACATATTTTGTTAGCTAGATTTAACAAATACTCTGTAACACCCCAGGAAGCTGAACAGGCCCCTGGTTCTATAGCAATGCTGACACCCGATACATTTACGACCTCCTGGAATTTAGGTGAAGAAAATCGCTTCCTTGCCCATAAGGAAAATCCACAAGGGAAGGACTTTTCTTTGCTAATTAATTAATAGGAAAACCTTTCTTTGAATTGTGTGTGTGTGTGTGTGTGTGTGTGCGCGCGCTCACATAGTTAATGACAACAGTCACCAAGTGATTTGTAAAAAAAAACAAAGAAAACAAACAAACATAGAATTGTTTGGTCAAAAGTGACCAAAGAGGCCATAGATGCAAACAAAGAACCTATACATTTAAGAGTGTAGATAGACTGCACATATGCATTTAATGACACTGTAAGGAATCAGCTCATGGGAAATATGAATAATTAACCATAACTAGTTATAATTAATTATGAATATTTTAGATCCGCTGTAGATATTTAGCTGACCTCTCAGGGTAAACTGTCTTGTCAATTCTAAGAACGTTAATTTCCTGGTTAAGGGAAACTGTACAATTCTACAAAAGCTTGTAGCATAAATCTGCATGATTAAGTGACTCCAGTTATAAGCAAACAATGAACCACGTCAAGTGTGATACAAGTATGGTTTTATTAACTACATAAACACTTAAACTAGTCTAACATACAACATAAACACATAAACTGGTCTAACATCCTACATAACACACACACACACA
>NW_015506052.1:297191-339840 GCF_001515645.1 Sinocyclocheilus grahami | reverse complement strand
AGCTTAGGGTTTCCGGGAGCGTTTTTCGCACATGCTCTCAGACTTCAAACAAACCACCGACTGGGTGGGTCCCTGGAGCGGGGCCTTTAAGGTCGGAGAAGATCCCCGCCTCTCAAGATGGGGTTGTCCAATGAGAAAGATGGAAATTCCAAGCGGGAGGTGGCAATTGCTGGAGGGTTTTACGACCCTTTGTCTCTAAGCATGGTAATTTGCAAATGGACTTGAATCGAAATTACTAAAGATTCTCAGGACCCTAATATATATTGCCTATGTACCAACATATAATATACACGCTTGTTTCGATCATATGAAGGCGAATTCATAGATACTAAACAAGGTAGGATTACATATAGTGGAAGGATGACAGGAATGGGTTCCCTCATAAGCATGCCTAAAATAGTCTAAAAATATCAAATACAACATACACCATGACCTGAAGGATACACTGTTCATTCAAAGAAAGGTTTTCCTATGAATTAATTAGTAGAAAAGTCCATTTCTACTGTGCATTTGTGCCTCTTGCTTCTGGAAAATGCAGCTGAGAGTCTCTGCTCACATTCCACAAGGTCGTAAAAGTATCGGGTGTCAGGGTTACCATGGAACCAGGGGCCTGTTCGGCTTCCTGGGGTGTTACAGAGTATTTGTTAAATATAGCTAACAAAATATATATTGTGTGTTTGAGTGGTCCAGACGCTACAACACTATGATATTTTCAAACACTAAACAGCCATGCATATCAAAACAAGCAAGACTGTAGAGTTTTATTTTGCTAGTAAGGCTGATTGTCATTTGACATCTGAGTTTATTTCAATTTTAATTTTTTGACACAATTTTGTTTTCCTTTGTTCTCTTTTATGATACACACAGGTTGTGCAGGGGACGAGAATTTTCAACTGTTATTACAATATGAATGCTATGGAGTTGATTTGCAAGTAATTTATTCTGTATGAGAGTGGCATTTCCACAGGGCGCTGGTGAATGGGGTTGATGAGGGTCGCAGGCTGGGCTAATAGGTATTCAGACATTGTGTGGCACCACTTTGACACATACAGAGATGGAAAGGTCTGCTATATCAGTGCCAGTAATCCATTAACTTTTAGAGTTAATTAAAGACAAACATTTTAATGGCTTTTGGCATTGAGGATGTAGGCCTCTCATATGAGAGCATAGTTGAAGGTGTATACAGTATGTGTATGTATATATATATATATATACATACATAATTTTTAACTTGAATGTTCATACCATAAAGGAATGCGAATAGTATTGATCTATTCACATATAAGAGTTGAGTGTTTGCTGATCTATTCACATATAAGCATTGAGTGTTTGCTAGGGAAAGTTACTATTAACAGTAATACATTACACAAAAAAGTAACTAATTGTATTACTTTTTATGAAAAGTTATGCATTACATTACTTTTGTGTTACTTTTTGTCAGCTGGGTTGGACTTGCTTATTTATTTTTTTAATAACCAAAAACCCAAAAGTTATATTTTGGTAACTGTAAAGGCCCTTTCACACCAAAAGTGAAATCAATAAGCCTCAGGCTGAAGGAAAGGCTTCTGCCTCTGCAACTCACTTATTCTCTTATTCAAGAATTCTCTTAACATGAGAACATGAAAGGTGTGAATACAAATAAATAAATGGGAAAACAAAGTAACTTGCATTACTTATTTGAAAAAGTAAGTAAAAGTAAGTAATGCATTACTTTACAAGTTACATCAAAAAAAGTAAATCTGATTATGTAACTGGCCTTACTACTGGTGTTACCCCAAACACTGACTGTAAGTTTCCTCACTACAAACTTATTACACATTAAAAGTACCTAAATGTGGTAAATCGCAGCATGGCTACTATCCACTGTAAGCATTTGTGCCATCAAGACACGTATTCATGAGCGGATATTTCCGTGATCACAATCAACAACCATTTATTAAAAACAACATATAAGGCTAAAAGAAGCAATACAGTGGCAAACCACGAAAGACAACACAGCTGAAACAAAATACATATGTGATGCAAATCACAAGACTGAAACAGTCTATTTATCTGCCACATAGGGTTTGAACATACAACACTTTACATGCTACACCACTCAAATACATGTTTATGAAAATACCAAAAAGAGTGGAGTGAAAATGAGTGCACAAATGCTACAAGTTTAGTATTTTAAGTAGCCAAAGGTTAGCTTATCATCCAATTAAAAGATTGCAGGATTATATTCTCATTACAGTTTTCTTTGGGGAAACAAAAGTAGTTTTATAAAGAATATAATTTTCACCACTGTGCACCCATTTCTGATCCAGGTAAAGTCACAAATGCAAAGACAAAAAAATGAAAATGGAATGAAAATGTGAAGAAAGGGTTTTAATTTGTGGGTTATAATCATGAGATTCTAAAAACGGTCAAGTGTTCTCTATCTTTGAACATAGTTGTGTGTCTGTCAAAGTGAACAAGAAGAGGCGTTGAGAGTATAATTAAAAGCTCATTATACTCTAGGAGTTCAAAATGAGAGCAGTCGCTCAAAATGAACTATAGTATCACGCATAGAAAATTTGATTCTGAGAACAAATGGAACAAAAAAAAAATCCTCATATCACGTGACTTTATCACTTATTAAAATCTGAAAGGTTTGCTTACAATATCCTTACTGTACAGTATGCTTTAAAACATCACACAGTAGAAAGAAATCCATTTCCCCAACTGTATCAGAAAATATGTATTATTGCATTTCATTAATTTATATATAAACCTATTATAAATATGTATTTATTCATTTATTTATTAGTAAATGCATACAATGCATCTCTTTTATGCATACAATAATCAAACACAAGGAATTATCAACTAACTGTTTTATGAAATTGAATCAGTAAATTGGCTCACTTTTAGTGCAACTTTAGTTTACTTTGCTTTTAGTTTGGAAATACTTTTTGCTATTGTTTTGTTCTGTATTTTAATTGGTGCACAGACTGCTTGAATAAATGCTTTTGTGTACTGTGTGATGTTGTCTTTCATAGACCGTACAGTAGAATGAAATGAAAATCATGTGTAATTCAAGCCGCATGTCTGTCACTGTCAATTCCACACCTCACATTCTCTCCTCTTATGTTTCACTCTATCAGTTCCTCCTCCTTTCTGGCTCATTCTGTTTAATCACTGTTCAGATGTAATCTGCATTTCAGACTTAATGAAGAAGTAATGATGCTCCTCTATTAAACTGTGGGTGTCGTGGTGAGCGGCTCTCCCAGTCTAATCATACGTACGGCCCTCCTCTGGCTCCTCTGTTCTTCTGGACTACGACTTTCCTCTGATAAATTACAAATATAATGAAAAGGAGAAATTGGTTCTGCCAGAATACCTAGATTTTTATCCTCCAGCACTTTAACTGAAATTATACACAACTCACCATGTGACCAAGGAGCCAACCTGCTGTACTATCTAACAAAAAAAAACACCTAATCTGTTAACTAAAGCTTAAGTGATTCACAATATTTTGTTAATTGAAATAAATATGAAATTAAATAACATTTTCATAAAAAGTACTAAAATTACTAAATCTAAAATTGAAATAGATAGATAGATAGATAGATAGATAGATAGATAGATAGATAGATAGATAGATTAAAAGGTAAACTATAAAATATAATATATCATGAAAACAACAAATGTACAAAAACTTTAACTAAAAACTGAAAAATATACAAACAAAATCGAATTACAAATATTAATAAAAACTTTATAGTATATAAATATACACTCTAAAAAATGCTGGGTTGTTTCAACCCAACTTTGGGTCAAATATGGACTAACTCAACTTTTGGATTAAAAATGTAATTAAAAAATGTAACCCAACAGCTGGGTTAGTCCATATTTGACCCAAAGTTGGGTTGAAACAACCCTGCATTTTTTAGAGTGTAACTAATGTTACACTGAAACTAACTAAACAACAATGACTAACCGAGCAACTAACCAATCAACCCACCAACCAAAGCACACCAATTCTGATGAACAAGATAAAATAAAGATAACTTCAATGAAAACAAAGACGAAATGTGTTAACATGTAAAAAAAAAAATTATGTTTCTGAATTTGATTGACATGCCAATTTAGAGTCATCTTGCATAAAGCATTGTCAGTAATGTTAGACAGTCAACTACACAAGAAATCAACTCTTATATTCCAAACCATATGTACAATTTTAACTTTGCTGCAGTTACTGTAGGTCATTTATTCCAAACTGAGTTCACTAAATTGAAACTAATTGTGCATGCATTCAACTCTAACAATAAACCACTAAACCGAAGGAGAAGAGAAGCATGTGAACTGCACAGCTAAAACAGATGATGTTGCAGGTTTCTACATCTGCAGTGTCTTTGTAGTCAAACAATGCAGTGTTTAACGTCTCAGATGGTGTCTGCCACAGATTGTCTAAGACAATTTCTCTCTACGGAAAACTGCTTTCATCCGCAGCTGTTCAAGCCGTGCTGAGGAATGGAAAATGTCCAACTCTAAAGTTGCAATCGATCCAATATATGACTACAAGCTGCTCGCCAAACTACCTGCTTTTCTGCACACAATACACCTGCTACAACAAGTAATAGGCTACTGTGTAAATAAATACCTCGCAATGGTATCTTCTCATATCTGAGATATTTAAAAAAAATAAACAGACGAACAGGCGGACTGAAAAAAATCTCCTGCAGACCAGCAGGAAGAGACCCTCATTAGCGTTTTGCGAAAAACTGTGATGGAAAAACGCGATGACTCAGAGCATTGTGGGAGCATTTTTCATTGAATGTATACCTCTACTTCAACTAAATCAATACAAGAGCTTGACCTCTGACCACCACTGTTCAAAACCGGTTGGCATTTTATGAGTCTGGGACAAAACGATTTACGAATCCAGTTTCTGTAATAGATGGATTAAAGCAGAAGGATGCCAACAGCACGAGGTTATATTTGATGTGTGTCTGTAATGAGCCTCCTTTGCTTTCATAGGCAATGATCATAGAATACAGACAGTGTTTCTCTAGGATCCGAATGCTGGGCAATCTATTTGCTGGAAATAGCTGTAAAGACTTACACAATCACTTGAAATTCATCAGTCAAAATGCTCAAATCAACTTACTTCATTGAACAAATGATGTAACTTAATGTCACCCTGGAAAAGGGAAACACATTGTGCTATTTTTTGATCATGACAAGAAATGTGTGTCTAAATGTTCTGTCAGTTATATTGAGTGACTGACAATGCATAACTCTATAGGCAAAGTACACTTTATCTTTAGAATAGGGCTGCACGATAAATCTCATGCTATATTTAAAGTGCATCTTGCCAGTAAAGCCGGTTCTGTAATTAGCGGTAAAAAGAAAATGGTAATCAAGTTCCAAACATCAGAATTAAAAACGTGAAATGTTAAAAAGCAGTGAGATAGTCTAAATCAGGGTTCCTTAATTAGTTTTCACCACTGACCTCTCTCTCTCTCTCTCTCTCTATATATATCTATATATATATATATACATATATAAATAATAGTTATTATTATTACAATTATGAATTTTTTTTGCATTTAGATACAGAAGAACTTTGCCTGTTGAATATTAATTAAAAACAAATGAACAAACAAAAAATCTGGATCTCCATATCTGCCATGCAAATCAACTGTTCCTGCTCATTCCCAGACTGGATCTCTTCTCTCCACTTTCGCTAATTGCAGATTCAATTATTAGATTTGTCAGTATTAATATTTTTATGCTTAGATTTTTGGGGGGAGGGGATCAAACTGTAACACCATGTGTCCCAACCAGACACGACGCAATTAAATGATTCCCTTTGAGCTAAATTGACCTGTTTCCCTTACAAAAAGTATCTTTAAAATGAAGGTAAATATATATGTACTTTTTGTCCTACAAAACCACCCGCGACAGCGACACGTGACAATAAGCGACATGGGATTCTATTTAAGGAACGGTTTTTATTTTCTGCGATGTTGCAGCAGGAACAACATACAAAATATGAGTGATAATCTCAGGTAATGATTATGTGCTTTATTCAGTGTTAAAAGTGTCTAATGTGAGTTTGAATATTATTTTGTGTTATCTTTATAGCCATAGTGAAAGCAACAATTAATATTTTACCTCAGATCTTGAAAATAAATTAAAGCAAACTTGTACGTTAAAACTCTGAACTCACTGCGAACCAACACGTGTATTCCATAACAAAGATATCAGTCACTCACTCAAAACTGTTCAGTCCATTCACATTTGAATAATCTATTTTTAGTGTCTACTTTTCTACACACTCGTTATGTTTTTGCTGTCACATCGTATCTACACTGGACGCGACAAAGCATTGCAAATCATTTGAACGTTGTGTCAGTACGTTATAAATAGAACGAGTCAGCAGTTTACTGTCGGGGATTTGTCGTGGCGCGCCGCATCCAAGACAGCATCAATGATTATAACAAGTTCTATTGTATTTTATTGCATCGCGCCGCTCGCGTCCGGTGTAGACACGATGTAAGTTAATGTAGCTTTCTGATGCTGCGTTTGAATTTTGATGCCACATTATTTGAAATTAGCAGGCCAAATTTTTTCACTCACGGGCAGGATGTGACCCGCGGGCCGCCTATTGAGAAACCCTGATCTAAATTATCCACATGTACTTAAGAAGAAGAATGTGTTGCAACAATCTTTGTTTTATTTGCAACTTGGAAAAATCCTTTTTTAATACAGTGAGTGCACCGAAAACAACTATTAAAAAGATAGAATACAAGAACATGTCCTGTGTTAATAATGTAATGTCTTAGCTTCATTTGGTGGCTTTTTGCAGAAAATATTTATCTTATAACTATCTATTTATCAGCTTTGTGGATTAATGCAAGATTTTGTGCTGTTAATTATTCATAACTACACTCTTAAAAATAAAGGTGCTTCAAAAGGTTCTTCAAGCGATGCCATAGAAGAACCATTTTTGGTTCCACAAAGAACCATTCAGTCAAAGGTTCTTTAAAGAACCATCTCTTTCTTACCTTTTTGTAATCTGAAGAACCTTATTTCGCCACAAAGAACCTTTTGTGAAACAGAAAGGTTCTTCAGATCTGTGCTGTTAAAAAACGCTCAATAAGCAACTCTGGCCAGCGTGCAACACTAATCGAGATGCATCCTCCACCGTATGTCTGTGAGCAGGACGGTATTTAGCTCTGCCTATGCTGCATTTGCTTTTTAATGGGACACAAGCTTATTTACGCTCCTCAGGCAGCGGTTGAGATCTGCTTGCAGATGATGAGGGATGTTCAATCTGTTTGCAATGTCAGGATGAACATAATTCACCTAACTGCAATGCCACACCGTTTTATTTCAAATCAGTGCATGGGTAAATCTACATCAATTTTGGGGATTTTATTTACTACTAAAGTAGAGAAAACCATGAATAATATAACAATAATATTATTGTCTGATATAACAATATTATATTTATTGTTGCATCGTAATACATTTCTTGCAATGTGAATTTATTAATAATTTGAAACTCAACTCAATTAGAAAATATATAGGAAAATGTAAAAATCAAGATTAGTCACATTAATCAATTTATTTGATAGTAATCAATCAATCAGTTAATCAATTAATCAATCAATCAATCAATCAATCAATCAATATGCACATACATGCACACATACATACTCTATGCTCATTTTCCTATTTTTGCATTAATGTTTTCCAATTAGGAATGCAATATGTAAATGAATGAATGAATGAATGAATTAATTAATTAATTAATAGCCACATTGCATAAATAATTTAATTATACATTTGCTATGTATCTATTGTCTACACCGACATTAATAAGTAAATAATAACTAAATAATAATGTAAAAAAAATCTAATTTGTCATACAATATTCATTTTCATATTCATTTTAATGTGAAACATTTTTGGCAGGTTTTGTGAGATAAAGCACATTTTAGAATGTTTGTATTACTGAGGCTCAGCTTTATTGGAATGTTTTAAGACAACCACATGAAAGCCTGTTATGTGTATGTGTGTGTGTGTGTGTGTGTGTGTGTGTGTGTGTGTGTATATATATATATATATATAATTAAACAAAATGTCTTGATTGTATAACTTATTGCCGTAAGAGATTATTCAGATCACAAAACAATCCTGTCCTTGAAATCGCTCTTTCACCACATCCTGTGTGTCCTTCTCAAGTCATTAATTTTCCTTCCTTTCATTTCAGCTTGTTACCTTCAAAAGCTATGGTGCTAAAATGACTCAAAAAGCTTACATGATTATTCCCTTCATTTTCTGAAAGCAACTACCAAACATTATCACATTTACATGTTGAGTGCTGCAAGTGCAAATTGACCCATTCAGTGAGATCTTGCTGTGTGGGAATTATCCAGTATGCTTTGCTGCAATGACACACCAGACTTCCTTGAGGTTTGCAGCACTAAACATAAAAGCATCTCTGAATGGAAGCAGACCTTGTCGCTCTTGGCTCTCTAAATCACACACATCCTTTGCCTCACAAAGTACTGCTGGGTTGCCTTGACATTTCCACACACAATGGAAGTGAAACATTTCAACTCGTGAACTTGTGTCAAGACCTAGACGTATGGAACATCTTGCAATAGTTTTCTCTGGCTTCTGTTAAACATTTTATTACAAGCTTGACAGATGCCATTATAAAATGACAGCACCACTTTATATCCTTCTACAGCCTTTCTATAGTAGCTCATAAACAGGAATTGCATTAAAGGGAGGAACTTCACAGAAAAAGGTTTTAGTGTGCTGACAGTACAGCAGTTATGTTACAACACAAAACCCTCTCTCAGAAGTTGCATCTTTCAATTCATCCTCTCAAAGCCTCATCAGAAGAGTACTTTAACAATGCAAATTTAAGCCCATTACTCTTTGACTTCTTAATCTATGTACACGTGTAGATGTGCATAGATTAATGCATACACTCTAAAAAAAATGCTGGGTTGTTTCAACCCAATGTTGGGACAAATATGGACTAACCCAACTGTTGGGTTAAATTTTGGTTACATTTTTAAATGAGCTTTTTAACCCAACAGTTGGGTTAGTCCATATTTGACCCAACATTGGGTTGAAACAACCCAGCATTTTTTGTTTAATATTAACCGTTAAGATTCTCCAGCTCAGATTCTCTCATACATTTCTGAATTTCTACTACCAGGGTTTCTGCAGGTTTAATGGGGGGTAAATTTAAGACTTTTTAAAAACCTTTTTAAGAATAAACTGAATGGAACACATTATGCCAATATGTTTTCTTGAATGTAAATGTCTTGTATTAGCAAAGATTAGAAGTTTGAAAATACAACTTCTTCCTGATCTTCATTATTATTTTTTTTAACAAAGTAGCTTTACTTTGTTGCTGTACGTAAGTACATTTTTCAAGTATCTGTACTTTATCGGAGCAATTGTAATTTGAGAAACTTTTACTTCACTACATTCTAAAGCATAGCGTCATACTTTTCACTTCACTACACATGCTATTCATCAGCATATGCATTGTTTTCCAGCGAAAATGTCTAAAATTACTGATTCTTAAATCAAGATACATTTACTTGAGAAGTCAAATTAAATCTGTCTCTTTCTTTTTTTGTCATTAAATTGATCAAAATTAAATGAGTATACAAGAACAAATATCAAGAATAATTATCAGCTGGTGGATTTAGGAAAATTATATTTGTTCTCGTTTTAACGTAAACTCAATTTTATTTTATGAGAAAAAAAGATCTTCATTTTGCACCTCAAGTAAATGTATCTGGTCACACTTTAGTTTGAGGTCCAGTTCTCACTGTTAACTATGACTTTTCCCTCAATAAACTTCTAATTACTGCTTATTAATAGTTAGTAAGGTAGTTGTTTAGGTATGGGTTTGGATTAAGGGACCTAAAATATGGTAATGCAGAACAAGACAATAATATGTGCTTTATAAGTACTAATAAACAGCCAATATGCTAGTAAGTATGCATGCTAAGAATCAAATCGGTAATAGTGACAATTGGTCATTAAACTAAAGTATTATAATGCATAATTTTTAACCCTCTGGTGCTCCTCATTTGGGAGTCACACTTGTGATCTTCACGGTCAAAAATCAGGGCTTGAAAACAAAAATAAATAAATAAATCGGATAACTCGGAGCAGAATATTTTAACGTTTATGTTCCTGCGTTCCTCTTTATTATTACCGTTCCGAAACCAGTTTGAGTAGAAGGAATACCGCAATAATAATAATAATAATAATAATAAAGTACAGTGTTTTCTTTACTCAGAAAGAAAAAGAAAACAGGAAGAGATCTGGTAGCCTATCTTAACCCGCTGCGCTAGTCACAGCCAATACAGCATCATCTTTTCTAGATTTTGGCCAATTGTAGGCTACTAAACAAAACAAAAAATCTATTAACACTTTAAAGGCATTAAAGTATTTTTTTAAACATATTTAAAAATGTTTGCTGCATTCAAAAACTTTACAAGCATTATAAACACATTAGTTATTAGTTTCTCTCCACAACAAATCCTCCAAAGTTAAGGCTATGTGTTTAGGCTATAAAAACATCAATCCAAAAACTAATTAATTTAAGGTGAAACTGATGCCTAACTCTTTCATTCAGCACGACTCCAAATGTTTACATATTCGCGACATATCTGGATGCTAAAATATAATTTATTATAGGCTAGGCTTTGTACTTTCATCGACTTAAAACATCATCCTTCACATTGGCTATATCAGCACAGAGAGGCGCTGGTCACGCTGAATGCAACAGATTGTACAATGGAGCAGTGTAACTTTTTATATGTTTCTTTAACTGTATATTATTTTGATAATGAACAGGCTGCAATGTTGCAAAAATATGTTGTGTCTGTGTGCGCATGAGGCACCAGCACGATATCATACCAACGCTGGTTGGTTATACAGCAAGACATCATTCAAAATGGTCAAGTTTTTGCATAATAAATAAAACTGTAAAGCTTTTAAAATAAAGAAAACTACTTTCTGCCGTTTCAATTTCCTTTCCGAGAACTTTGGAATGCGTCACAATGAGCCGTTATACTCACACATTTTTTTATTTTATTTTGTTAATCTGTCAATGATTTAAGTGAAATATATTTCATGTCTATAATTATATTCCTTTTTATGTAAGCCTATAGTTTTATTCTGTTTTCTCGGTTCAGAGAATCGCTGCAGGTGCGTTTGATCTGTTGAATCCTTCTTACACTATCCTTGGATAAACTAACTCTGGTGCATTGCCATTGTGACTTACCTATGATGAGTTCTTGAGCGCGGGCATTTCACTCGTTGGATGTGTCACCATCACATTTGCACAGGTCGTACAACTGGAATTCGTGATTGGTTGACAGCAAATTTCTAATATTAAATGGAACGATAAAATAATGATATTAAACGGTTAATGGCCATTTCAAATTTTCGATTCTGTTCGGAACTAAAAACAATTATTTCGTTTCTGTTCCTTTCAAAATTTAGTTTGTTTCCAGTTTTCGTTTTCGTTCCTTGAACCGGTTCAGAGCCCTGCCTAAAATAGTAAATCAATTTAAAATCAATTTAACATATTTTTGTTCTATAATATTTTTTTTATTTTGTATTTTGAGATAATTTCATGGTACTAAATAATATTTATGCAATAATCATGATAAATTCCATCCCATTAAAAATAATGCAATTTTTCTTAAAGATATTTTTATATTACTTTTCAATTATTGCAGTATTTCAAGTTAAAATAGAGTCAATGCCTTTAAAAGCCAATTTTTGAAGCCAGATTAGTGCCATCTGGTGGGAGTAAAATAAGAAAAACATCTGCAATGCCATGGTTTAGCCCATAGAATCCTATATAGCTCTATATAAAAGTCCTATAAATTCTCTAATTATTTTTAGATATAAATAGCTATTTTCATTAAGTTGTGGGTTTAGATATATATTTAGACATTTTTGTAAAAGTTTAGATTTTTTTTTTTTTATGTTGATTTGAAGCATCAGTTTTTGAACTATTATTACTACAGTCAAACCTGAACACAGAGGAAGCATGTTGTTACACAAAACATTAAAATTCTATAAAAAATGTAACAAAAATGAACAGGAATGTTTTATCAGAGCTTAATTCTTCTGGGTCTGGTCTGATTTTAGTTTTCTGACTCATTTTGTATAATTGTGAATGTGTGTGTGTGTGTGTGTGTGTGTGTGTGTGTATAATTGTGAATGTGTGTGTGTGTGTGTGTGTGTCTGTTTTGCACTCTTGGGGCCCTATCATACACCCGGCGCTATGCAGCGCAAGTGTTTTTGCTAGTTTCAGCCCGAAGCAGTTCTCATTTTCCCGTCCTGCACCACATTGTTTAAATAGCAAATGCATTTGCGCCCATTTGTGCATCCATGGGCATGCTGGTCTAAAAAAGAGGTGTGCTCAGGCGCATTGTTGGCGCATTGCTATTTTAAGGAACTGAAAATAGACTGCACCATAGACCAACTCAAATCTGGTCTAAAGTCTGGCGCAATATTTTTTCTTTGTTATTTAAAGAGAGCGTTAGTAATATGCGCCTATAGGCGGGTGCACAATGCACGTACACTTTGCTTATTACACACACAGGGACGTAAGCAGCACACTTTAAAAATTACATTTCCATGCAAATAGCGAATCCGCCATGGCGCGAGCGCAGCTGGCCTTTAAAGGGAATGGGAGATGAGACTCTGATTGGTTTATTGCACTTTACGCCCAAAAAACACCCAATACTCATTAAGAGAATAGGGACAACCTGTTTAGACCATGCGAATGGGCGTGCCGACTATTTTCTCATCGTTAAACTAGCAAAAGGGGATTCGGACATGCCCTGAGTGCACCTGCGCCGTGCGCTTTAGACCATGCACTTAGATCGTTAAAATAGGGCCCTTGATGTTTTAAAGTGTAACCCTTTCCTCGCTGTCCACGTTTTTACTGCATTGTAGTTGAATGATTGCTTTTATTTTAATATTTGCTGTGTTACAGTCACACCAGTTCATAACTGTGTGTGTGTGAGTGGATGTGTTGGTATTGTACTCTTGATGTTTTAGAGCAAATCAACACCCTTCCAAGTGAACAAAAACTTGCTGCTCAACTTTGGCAGCTCTCGGCTCCCCCTGCATCTGTTCGAGTTCCACACGGAGCTTTGAACATCAGCCCTGATTGCCAAATGCGACAACACAGGAATACGAGTCCCAGACGTGGAGGACAAAGACGCAGAGAGATATACAGGTGGGTGGAGGGGGAAAATAATGGGTTAGAGCATGCAAATGCTCTGTCTCTCGCAGATGGCTGGGTTAAAAAAACAAAACAAGGGAGTTGGAAGCAAGTAAAAACTCTACAGTAGGCAACAAAGCAAAATACACAGCTGTTCAGAGAGCATGAGAGCTGATATTAATAGTTTGAAACTGCATTTCACATTCATCTCAGTTGTATTTCCTGGAAACGGATTTTGTGTACTTCAGAAATAACTACATAAAGGTTAAAGAAACATTGCCGCTAGATGCCCCCATCACCTTTGCATCAAGACCTGAATGTAAGGGAAATCTTGAAGGACGAAAATGCAGAGGTTGTTTTCAGATAGCAGATTTTATTATGAGCTCGACCAGATGCCATTATAATATGCGTGTGTCATACGATTGACCTCCAGCACACAAACCACATTGATGGACAAACTAGTGATGCGAGAAGAGAAGCTTTGACACTCTGAATCAATTGAACTAATCTGCAAAATGTTTCACGAAGAGTTCAGAACTTGACAATGTGAGAAGCTCTACTGTTTAAAGCCATGTCAGTGCAACAACAAGAAAGTTAATTGCACAGATCCTAAAAAAATGCCAGTGATTTGATTAAGGTTTAAACTACACTTTATTTTAATGTATTAGATGGCATTACGTGTAGTTAAAGTGTAATTACACTGTAACAACATCACTGTAAAGGAATAGCTCACACAAAAATGAAAATTTGCTTAAAATGTACTCACCCTCAGGCCATGCAAGATGTAGGCTAGATGAGTTTGTTTCTTCATGGGAACAGATTTGGAGAAATGTAGCATCGCTTGCTTACCAATGGATCCTCTGCAGTAAATGGGTGGCGTCAGAATGAGTGTCCAAACAGCTGATTAAAAAACAAACAAACATCACAGTTGTCCACAAGTAATCCACATGACTCCCGTCTATCAGTTAACAGGTTGTAAAGCCAAAAGCTGTGTGTTTGTAAGAAACAAACCCATCATCATCACCCATCACAAACCTGTTTTTAAATTCAAACCATCACTTCTGGCCAAAATACGAGTCCATAATCCACCATAATATTTCTCTCCTGATTCAGACCAGATGGCTTTTTTTCCCTTCTCTCTCACTGGAGGAAGCATTATGGACATGTATTATGGACTTGTATTTTTAGTGGAAGTAATGGTCTTCAATAAAAAAAAAAACACAATGATGGATTTGTTTATTACAAAAAACTGCTTTTGGTTAATGGATGGACTGGAGTGCTGTGGATTACTTGTGGATTATTGTGATGTTTTTATCAGCTGTTTGGACTCTCATTCTGACGGCACCCATTCACTGCAGAGGATCAATTGGTGAGCAAGTGATGTAATGCTACATTTCTCCAAATCTGATGAAGTAACAAACTCATCTACATTTTGGATGGCCTGAGGCTGTCTTTTTTTTTTTTTTTGTATTTAACATTTTTTGTGCACTACAACTTTTGTAAAATTACTTTTACAGACATCATTTTAAGATTTTTTGGAAAAATGCTATTTTCTACGATACATGTGATGAGAGGGGCGGGGCCGAGAGCCGTGGGAATGGAGCGAGGCCGGTGGAGTAAATGCTAATGCACGACACCTGTGCCACTCACCGGTCTCGAGTCCCACGGAGGAGCTCCGGAAGGATAAAAGGAGGAGTGACGATAGTCTTGGACGAGAGAGGACCAGGCCTGGACTTTGTTTTGTGTTTTGTGTGTGACAGTTGTCCGCGAGGGGCTGCCGCTTTACTTTCATTTTGTGTTTGTTTATTTTATTAAAGTTTTGTTTAACTGTTCGCCGGTTCCCGCCTCCTTCTTCCCGTGACTACGAACTTTGTTACAATACATAATGGCAAACTGTTACAAATCAGGTGGCCATCCAGAAGATGAGTTGTCATGTTATTGTTTAACATATGTACATGCCTGACCTCAGTGCAGCACTGAGTGTGACGCCAACTGGACAGTATGTCCCACCCAACCGAGGTGATGCGGGGGAGAAATGAAAGCTCACTACCTCCAATGCCAGATTCATGCTGCTAGCGTTTCCATAAACGGCACAAAAACAAACATATTTCAGTCTTTCACAGTTTCTGTCAGCCTCAGACCAAAACATGTTAGTTAGCAGTTAGCGGCTCAGAAAAGCTTTGGCTAGTCTGTGAACACTTCAACAAATAGTTTATTTGTAACAGGCTTAATGAACTCTTAAAGCGTTAATGTTTATGAATGTGTTTTCACTTTATTTCCAATTTGAGTAATTCCAGAAAAAATTAAAAAAAATAATAATAATTAGTAGGCCTATAGACTGTAAAAATTAAAATATTCTTCCTGATCTTACCCTAAACTTTAGTTTTGTTGTTGAAACCCAGTAGACTCAGATTTATTCAGTAATGTAAAAATAGCATTTCTGATTTCAGTAAGTTAATTTAGATTTTACCACATGAATCACATATTTTAGGTGTTCTTTTTTTCAGTGTACTTAGAATGGTTAATTAAACTTGCGCAAGTAAAAGACCGGATACGCATTAAACCTTCAACCAGGCCGCTGGATTCCGCTTTTTGGGCTGGCGGGTGGATCCTTACACCTGTCAATATATGCCATATATCTCAAGTAAGTACAATTTAAATTATAAACAAAGTATAAAGTATATAACACTGGCAAGTACATAAAACATATAGTTTGAAGATATACTCTTATTTTTAGTTTATAAAAAGTATGCTAATAGGACACTTGAATAAATTTTTTTTTTTTTTTTGAAGGATAGCTCTCGTAAACTCATGTAATTAAACAGGCCTAAAGCAACACATAGTGGCAAAACAAACTGACTAACCTGTGCGACTCCAAAAGCCCCATTACCATTCTGTCTTATCTAGCTGTATTGCATTTTCTGCCAATGCAGACACCAAATTCAAGTACAAATAACAGCACTGAGTGGCACAGAGTGACACTACTGTTGTCATCATTAATCTCTCTCGCCTGTCTCTGTCTTTCCTACACAGAAATGAATCACCTCTGTTGGATGGCAACATTGTGCTTGGCCATGATTATCCAACTTATAATTGCCCAGGGTTTGCTCTGAAGTTGATGAATGTGGCTATGCCTGTAATTCATAAATATGTTGCGCATCATCACAGTTTACAGTCTGTGAGGGAACTCTGGCGAAACCTTGTGCTTTTAATTGAGGGGGACTCCTGCCGGCTGCCCGAACCCGGAGGAGCCGTCGCCGTCCACCGGGCGGCGGAGGAGTGTCGGGCCGTCCGCCGAGGGCTATCCAGTGCCGCCGCCTAGCAACGCGGAAAAGCTTACCCAGCTGGTGGAGGGCCGAGCGGCACTGTGTCTGGGAACCGGAAGAAGTTTTTTTTTTTTTCCTCTCTCTCGTCTCTATCTCTTCTCATCCTTCCGTCTCATTTTCTCTCGCCTCGTCTGTCTGTCCTTACCCCCAGGTACGCCGCAGCCGCCGTGATCGGCTCCCCCGGAGGGGGGGGTAGAGTGCAGTCTCGTGAGTACCCCCCGGCCTGCGAGGGGGGTATGTGACGAGAGGGGCGGGGCCGAGAGCCGTGGGAATGGAGCGAGGCCGTTGGAGTAAATGCTAATGCACGACACCTGCGCCACTCACCGGTCTCGAGTCCCACGGAGGAGCTCCGGAAGGATAAAAGGAGTAAAGATGAGAGAGGACCAGGCCTGGACTTTATTTTGTGTTTTGTGTGCGGCAGTCTTCCGTGAGGGGCTGCCACTCATTTTGTCATTTTGTGTTTGTTTATTTTATTAAAGTTTTGTTTAACTGTTCGCCGGTTCCCGCCTCCTTCTTCCCGTACTTTGTTACAAGCTCACTACCTCCAATGCCAGATTCATGCTGCTAGCGTTTCCATAAACGGCACAAAAACAAACATATTTCAGTCTTTCACAGTTTCTGTCAGCCTCAGACCAAAACATGTTAGTTAGCAGTTAGCGGCTCAGAAAAGCTTTGGCTAGTCTGTGAACACTTCAACAAATAGTTTATTTGTAACAGGCTTAATGAACTCTTAAAGCGTTAATGTTTATGAATGTGTTTTCACTTTATTTCCAATTTGAGTAATTCCAGAAAAAAAAAAAAAAATAATAATAATTAGTAGGCCTATACACTGTAAAAATTAAAATATTCTTCCTGATCTTACCCTAAACTTTAGTTTTGTTGTTGAAACCCAGTAGACTCAGATTTATTCAGTAATGTAAAAATAGCATTTCTGATTTCAGTAAGTTAATTTAGATTTTACCACATGAATCACATATTTTAGGTGTTCTTTTTTTCAGTGTACTTAGAATGGTTAATTAAACTTTTCTTAAGTATATCTCAACTAAAAGATTAAATACAAATAAAAAAAATATACATTTTTGTATACCTGTCAATATATGCCATATATCTCAAGTACAATTTAAATTATAAACAAAGTATAAAGTATATAACACTGGCAAGTACATAAAACATATAGTTTGAAGATATACTCTTATTTTTAGTTTATAAAAAGTATGCTCATAGGACACTTGAATAAATTTTTTTTTTTTTTTTGAAGGATAGCTCTCGTAAACTCATGTAATTAAACAGGCCTAAAGCAACACATAGTGGCAAAACAAACTGACTAACCTGTGCGACTCCAAAAGCCCCATTACCATTCTGTCTTATCTAGCTGTATTGCATTTTCTGCCAATGCAGACACCAAATTCAAGTACAAATAACAGCACTGAGTGGCACAGAGTGACACTACTGTTGTCATCATTAATCTCTCTCGCCTGTCTCTGTCTTTCCTACACAGAAATGAATCACCTCTGTTGGATGGCAACATTGTGCTTGGCCATGATTATCCAACTTATAATTGCCCAGGGTTTGCTCTGAAGTTGATGAATGTGGCTATGCCTGTAATTCATAAATATGTTGCGCATCATCACAGTTTACAGTCTGTGAGGGAACTCTGGCGAAACCTTGTGCTTTTAATTGAGATACTTAACATGCATGAAAAATGAGGCAAGTCTACACAAGGCAGGTTCATCACACTTACATTCCCCCCACTGGAAGGTACGAATCATTACACACATATTACAGGAGACATAAAATCAGCGTCCACATTCAGGGGGTTATGCTGAGACCTGCATAATTAAGACTTAAGACAATAAACAAGAGGTTTATTCTCATTATATATAAACATATGTTTTTACAGCATTTTCCATTTCCACAATGCTTCATTTGACCACCAAGTTAGTCAGAATATGTATTTTCACAAAGTAAACAGTATGGAAGCCTATTTCCGCAACTGAACAAGGAAATTAAAAAAAATAATCATTGTGAATTCAGATTTTTTTTCTTGCAATTGCAAGCGTACATTTCACAATTCTGAGAAATAAAGTCAGAATTGCCAGATATCAACTTGCAATAGTGAAAGAAAGAGAAAAAAAGTCAGAATTACGAGTTTATATCCTGCAATTCTGACTTTATACTCAAAATTGACTTGATCTCATAATTATGAGAAAAGTGGTCAGAATTATGATATAAAAAGACAGGTAACTGCATGTTAATTGCACTTAAAATATATGACAGTTTACATTAATATTAAATGCAATTAGCTGAACTTTAGATTGCTTTTTTAAACATACTTAAGTATGACATCAGTATATCTTTATATGTAATTTAATAATTACATTTATTGTCTTTGAAATATAGTTAAAGTGTTACTGCTGAATGTAGGTGACAAGCATTTATGGTAAACTAAAATAAACTTTAAAGTCATTTCTGTTGAAACTTGTGTATGTCATGCATTTCAATATATTTGTAATGGTGAAGTTGCAATTTACCATACTGAAAATGGCTGTATGTTTGGCACCGCATATGAAGTATGACAGGATGAATGATCTGCACTGTGTGGAGGACATTAACTTTTGGTAATGTTCAGTTTGTTGCTTGCATCGAATGCACCATTCATCAAAAGTGCCGTGGCTGTCGCTCGCCCTCTAAGCTTATTGACATTTTCTTATTGACAGACCAATGGGCTTTGAGAACAGCTGGAGATGCCTGGAGTGGAATTGATTGGGGGATTTATGGAGTGTTTGGGATAGTGCAGCTCTTCAGGGTGGACTGACGTGGACCTGTGGAGTTCACGGATGTGCCGGACTGACCGCAACGCTAATGGCACGGCTGCTTGTAAATGTCTGGGGAAAACATGACCTTAGACAGCTTGAGTCCCTCAAAAGCACTGTCTAACTCATGCGGGATCAGCTTCTATAAACAGCACAGTAAAAATCTATGAGTCACCTAAAACCTGCAGCAGATTTTCAGCGATTGAAGTTTGGGTTGTTGGCATATGAATCACAGTGACAATGGAGATTCTAACAGATAGGCTTGTGGTAATACAAGAATTCAGTGCTTTGTCATTGGATTATTGCAGATGAGTATCGATCTGAAAGCCTTATTGTATATCACAAAGGGCTGAAATGAGCGAAGACGTCTTTTTATATTACAAAGATCTCGGCATAGCTCTGATGTAGGTCACCGAAACCAATTTACACTGAAATTCAGCTCATATTCATTAAATGGTACATATGGCTCAACTCTATGGGATTTTGATGGCCGTTTTACCATGCCAGGGAAAAAAAAAAGTAAGAAGCATGATTTAAAGGGATCATTCACCCAAAATGTAAAATTCTGTAATCATTTACTCGGGTCAGGGCTAGGTTTAGGGCTCTGTTCACTAACCCTAAATATGAACCATAGTGATGACTGTCTAAGCATCTAATCATAAGTCTTTTACAGTAACTGAATGCATTAAAATGATGAAAATACACCAGCATGTTTTTTGATAAAATGCCCTTCATCCCGTGATCTATTTCTTCAAACTTTTATCCTCCAGACGGCACACAAACAGCACACGATCGATCACCATCTGAGTTTTAAAATGTAAAGATTCTCACATTTGCTAATATGCTTGGCTGGTAAATACACAGGCTAGAAATTAGCAACGTTCTTGGGACAGATCCATTGGTTTTAAGCCTATAATACAGTCATATTCACTTTAATACAATTTGGCAAATACTTTGCTGAAATTTTGAGTCTCAGCTTTCATTCATTATCCATTAACTGGGAATGTAATATATTTCATTTGAACCTTTAAATCCTGCATTTATTTTCTTGTGCTTTCCTTGGCAATGAACTATGGGAGAAGTGAAGATAAAGTTTTGAGTTATCATGACATATTCGCACACATGATTTCAAATTGTTGGCCAAATAATGGGGAAAACATCACAAACATCACAAATAGTTCTGCAATCTAAAAGTGTATTAAACACAATTAGAATAGCTATAAAGTTATAAGTACTCCATATCTCAGCAATGCACTGCGACATGTATAAATTATGCAGATAATTGTTTATTTTTTTACTCTTTGCTGCTTTAATTTATGTTGGTTTTGTCACTTTTACTTATTTGGTGATACTGACAGCTTGGTAACACTTTATTTTAAGGTGTCCTTGTTACACATGTTACATGTATACTCGCACGCTCTGAGCTGAACTGCTTCCGCATCAATGACGCGATAGCTCACTTGCTCTGGTATTTCCTCGAACACTTTGAATAGGAAGGTGACGTAATTTTGGTCTAGAATCGAAGTACTACATGTCTGCCATCTAGTGGTAGGGAATACACATGAGATATTACCCCATATTAGGAACTACAGTCTATTTGATTAAGTATGACGTCTTGTCGTCCATATCTCAGCAATGCACTGCGACATGTATAAATTATGCAGATAATTGTTTATTTTTTTACTCTTTGCTGCTTTAATTTATGTTGGTTTTGTCACTTTTACTTATTTGGTGATACTGACAGCTTGGTAACACTTTATTTTAAGGTGTCCTTGTTACACATGTTACATGTACTTAATATTATAATAACAATTAATAATGCATACTTACATGCAGGTAACCCTAAACCAAACCCTAATCATATTACTCAGTACTTATCTTGTATAATTACACTGTAACAAGGACACCTTAAAATAAAGTGTAACCTTATTTTCTAGCAAGGTAGAAAGGTATAAATATTAATTTCATAATTTATTTTAAAATGCAATATGTTTTAAGGGTTACTGCTTTGTGTTCACAGTCATAAGGGGTTTCATGAACAAGCACTGGAGATGCTGAAACAATGTGTTGTGCTCTAAAAATTCAAGAAATAAATGCAATCTCTTAAACGCTTATGACTTTGCTTCAGAAGACTTTCTCCTTCCCTTGGAGAACACAAAAGCATAGCGTGATGCCCCAGAGGAGATCACAGAATTCTCTATAGAGTATTCTAGAATTAAACTAATGGCTCCAGGAAAGCAGACACTTTTGCAGGACCATTACAACATCTCCTTCACCCATTAAGATGTTCCTTACAGTGGAACAGAAGAGTGCTGACTAGGAAAGCATGAAGGGCACCAAGTCTTTCACAAGGTGATCACTTCCAGCAGAAAACTGTCCCTACAGTAACTGTGTGGAGCCGGTCTCATTTATGCGCAGTGCTGGGACAGGGGCACCTTGGGTAAGCTGTGGAGTCAGCAGGCCCATCTGCAGAAACATCTGTCTGCCTGCAATGAGCTGGCTGGAAAGGAGACTTCATCTCCTTTGACACACACATGCCCAGTAAAACACAATCAAGCAACAATCAGATAACGGCACACTTGCTCAAATTAAAATCGTATATTGTTGTTATATAGATTTTCGTCAGATTCCATAGATTTAAAAATACTGAGACACATAAAATAAAACATACATATATATGCACACACACATATTGAGTAATGAACTGCAATCATAGTAATGAATAGAGGTCGACTGATAGTGGATTTTGCCGATACCGATAGCTAGGTTGGACCACACTGGCCAATACCGATTAATTAACCGATTGTTTTAAAATTGATACTGAACAAAAACTAAAATAGTGCTTTATTAACAAAAACAGTATTGAACCATACTAGTAGTAGTAGTAAAAAAAATTATAATAATAGTTTGGGATAGTGCAGCTCTTCAGGGTGGACTGACGTGGACCTGTGGAGTTCACGGATGTGCCGGACTGACCGCAACGCTAATGGCACGGCTGCTTGTAAATGTCTGGGGAAAACATGACCTTAGACAGCTTGAGTCCCTCAAAAGCACTGTCTAACTCATGCGGGATCAGCTTCTATAAACAGCACAGTAAAAATCTATGAGTCACCTAAAACCTGCAGCAGATTTTCAGCGATTGAAGTTTGGGTTGTTGGCATATGAATCACAGTGACAATGGAGATTCTAACAGATAGGCTTGTGGTAATACAAGAATTCAGTGCTTTGTCATTGGATTATTGCAGATGAGTATCGATCTGAAAGCCTTATTGTATATCACAAAGGGCTGAAATGAGCGAAGACGTCTTTTTATATTACAAAGATCTCGGCATAGCTCTGATGTAGGTCACCGAAACCAATTTACACTGAAATTCAGCTCATATTCATTAAATGGTACATATGGCTCAACTCTATGGGATTTTGATGGCCGTTTTACCATGCCAGGGAAAAAAAAAAGTAAGAAGCATGATTTAAAGGGATCATTCACCCAAAATGTAAAATTCTGTAATCATTTACTCGGGTCAGGGCTAGGTTTAGGGCTCTGTTCACTAACCCTAAATATGAACCATAGTGATGACTGTCTAAGCATCTAATCATAAGTCTTTTACAGTAACTGAATGCATTAAAATGATGAAAATACACCAGCATGTTTTTTGATAAAATGCCCTTCATCCCATGATCTATTTCTTCAAACTTCTATCCTCCAGACGGCACACAAACAGCACACGATCGATCACCATCTGAGTTTTAAAATGTAAAGATTCTCACATTTGCTAATATGCTTGGCTGGTAAATACACAGGCTAGAAATTAGCAACGTTCTTGGGACAGATCCATTGGTTTTAAGCCTATAATACAGTCATATTCACTTTAATACAATTTGGCAAATACTTTGCTGAAATTTTGAGTCTCAGCTTTCATTCATTATCCATTAACTGGGAATGTAATATATTTCATTTGAACCTTTAAATCCTGCATTTATTTTCTTGTGCTTTCCTTGGCAATGAACTATGGGAGAAGTGAAGATAAAGTTTTGAGTTATCATGACATATTCGCACACATGATTTCAAATTGTTGGCCAAATAATGGGGAAAACATCACAAACATCACAAATAGTTCTGCAATCTAAAAGTGTATTAAACACAATTAGAATAGCTATAAAGTTATAAGTACTCCATATCTCAGCAATGCACTGCGACATGTATAAATTATGCAGATAATTGTTTATTTTTTTACTCTTTGCTGCTTTAATTTATGTTGGTTTTGTCACTTTTACTTATTTGGTGATACTGACAGCTTGGTAACACTTTATTTTAAGGTGTCCTTGTTACACATGTTACATGTACTTAATATTATAATAACAATTAATAATGCATACTTACATGCAGGTAACCCTAAACCAAACCCTAATCCTAACCCTAACCATATAGTAATATGTAGTTAATTAATATTACTCAGTACTTAATTGAATAATTACACTGTTACAAGGACACCTTAAAATAAAAGCGTAACCGAGAGTTCATATCTTGGTCTTGGTCATCACTGTCGGTGTGGTTTGTGTGTTAAAGGTCTACAGTCTATTTGATTAAGTATGACGTCTTGTCGCAATTTTGCGACTTTGGCGCTAAGAGGGTTAATTGAATAATTACACTGTTACAAGGACACCTTAAAATAAAAGCGTAACCGAGAGTTCATATCTTGGTCTTGGTCATCACTGTCGTTGTGGTTTGTGTGTTAAAGGACTGCTAGCCAATGCTAAATATAGGTTAATAAAGTAGCAGACAGGTTGTCTATAAGTATACTATGGGGATTTATCAGTGATCTTTCCTGCAGGCTATTTTGTTACACCAGAAAGCAACTGTCTTTAATAGTGAGTCATTGGATCATTCACTCAACCGATTCCCTGTTTTATAATAAATGAAAATGCATTTACACATGTCCCAACATCGGCTAATAATTTGCAAGAGTTAAAGATCACACAAAAAATGAATAGACATACAGTAAAATACAGTATAGCATAGCAACAATCACAATATATACACTCCATCGGTCCAAACAGCATGAGTATGACAGGGGAAATTAAATGTCTAGACATGTTTTTCCTGCTGAAGAAAACAACCCCCAGTGACCCGCAGCTCTCATGCACAGATTGTGTATAAACACAATGGAATCAAGCGTTGAGTGTGAACACACACCGGTCACAGGCAGAGAATCACAGCAATCAGCTAACACTGCAGCGATGCAGCCACTGCAACAACCACAACCGCCAAACTACACACAAAAAAGTCAAGATTATATCCAAGAACATCCAACATGTGTAGCTTGAGACTGAGAAAACATGGGCAATAAGGAACAAAACAAAATATAAACAAACTTGGATCCTCATTATTCGATTATAGTAATTACAATCGTTTTGTAATAACTAAGTATTAAACCTGAACTTCCCCCTAAACCCAATCTTAACCCATGTTGCCTTGCATTACCCAGTACTTTCTTAGATAAGTACAAGTAAGTGCACATGCTGTAAAATAAAGTGGTAACAGTTTATTTGAAGGTGTCCTTGTTGCACATTACATGTACTTACTATTATAATAACAATACATTATGCATAATTATACGTAAGTAATCCTAAAACAAACCCTAACCCTAACCATATAGTAAGTACATGTAGTTAATTAATATTACTCAGTAAATGTATAATTGCACTTAAATGTATAACTACACTGTAACAAGGACACCTTAAAAAAAACGTAACCAATAAAGTGCTACACCAAATCCTTACCCTAACGCCTAACCATAAGTACATGTTGATAATTAATATTACATCAGTATTTAAATGTAGAAATGCACAGTAGGAGAAAAAAAATGGTAATAGTGATCAAGAAACTTCTTGCACTTATTTTGGCATTGCACTTATTCTGTTCTAATGTGGTGTAAGGTACAGAAATTTAGAAAGAAAGAAAAAACTACTTGAAATACAATTAACGTTAACTAAAATTAAATAAATATAAAGAAAACAACTATAAAATATAAAAAAGTAAAAAATGTTGTTAACATGTTAACATAAATTACAATAAAAATAAATAAAATATTAATTAAAAACTATAATAGCATAAGTCTTCTCTGGTGCAACAATGTTTGTTGTCTCTTGCCTTTTGGGTTTATACCTTGTTTTGCTTTATTTTGTGGAATTCGTCCTCTGCTTTTGCTTTTTGAACTTTGGACTGTTTTTGCTACATGGGTATTGACTTTTGAAGTTTCCTGCTATCTGTGGATTTTTTTGGGTCCATTTTTTGCTTGAACCTTTACCAAATTCTATTGCATCTGACCATCTTTAAAAGTTTAAAAGACTTGAAATAGTAATCTAATAATAGTAAGAGTACAGTGCATTTGCTTGTCTTCCATTAGTTGAATATGCTGTTTTGTTTTTAGTTGGCTCCAGTCGGCAACCTTCACTCATGGGTGTTCCCACTGAATCTGGGATGAAATTGAAATGTTAATGAATGCTATTCATCATCAGAGCTCAGAAATGATCTAAGTGTATGAGGGGGAAATGAGAGAAGGTGTTTTCTGTGAAAGAAACGTAATCCCATTTCTGGACACAAAATGGAAAGTACAACTACAGTACTAGATTAGACAACATTCACACCACTTTACTTATTTGGCAAAGATAATACTCCAGTGTGCCAGAACTGCTTAAATTTTCTGTAATGTACTTGCAACACGAGAACATAATTCCTTCACTGACAGGCTTTTAAGAACAAATTAATGTTGGGGGAAAAAATTTTTTTATTGTAATGTGAGGATATAAATTTCATAAAGCATGCTCATGATCTGATGCCTGTGTTTTCACAGTCTTAATCCAAAGCATCAATCTGTGGATTTTTTTGGGTCCATTTTTTGCTTGAACCTTTACCAAATTCTATTGCATCTGACCATCTTTAAAAGTTTAAAAGACTTGAAATAGTAATCTAATAATAGTAAGAGTACAGTGCATTTGCTTGTCTTCCATTAGTTGAATATGCTGTTTTGTTTTTAGTTGGCTCCAGTCGGCAACCTTCACTCATGGGTGTTCCCACTGAATCTCATTTGCATAATTAAGAGGAGCTCATTATTCATTGTGCTGTGTGTGATGTGACAGACATTTCCTGTGCAGCAGCAACTAATTATTTTCTAGATACATTACACCGATATAATGTATTCCTCTGAAACTCCACTAATCACTCATAAAATAAGTGTTTCCATCCTCAAAGTTATTATTTTGTCCCTGCCATGATGTTAAGTACTAATTAAGCTTAATAAATCATTCACAACCTTAAGTCAGCAAGTCTGAATGTATGCAAACTGTAAAGTTAGAGTTTGATTGAACTAGTGCTGCATTTTCCACACTTACAGTAAACACTTTGCATACTCACACATTAGAGAGAAATGTACAGGAGACAACATTGTGTGAAATACAGTATGCACAAATATCAAATGTTTCAAGATGAATATATATTTTAATATTAAAATCCCATGTGTCAAGTTCATTATTAAGCTCAGGTTTAAAGACCTCACGCTTGATGTACCTCCTTTTGAAACAGTATGTTTGTGTGGGATAAAAATAGCTAATAGACTTGCAAAACAAGTCTATTAGACTGGTAATGTGCTGTTTGTTATTGCTTCAACAATTCACAGTTTGTTGCCCCTGCATGGCATTTTAGGACGGTGAAATAATGGTGAAATATTGATTGCAAAGCTGCTGCTTTGTCATAACAAGGGTGTTTTGCTTTGTTTTTGTTTTACATTTAGTGTGACTATATCTTATCTAGTTTATTGCTGTCACCTTAATTGAGACCTTACAGAATTACAGAAAAATGTGTTTTGTTAAAATAGATGAAGGTAGATAGATAGATAGACAGAGAGAGACAGACAGACAGACAGACAGACAGACAAGAGGAGAGCATCAGGAGAGATGGAGCTGCACGTTAACACTTCTGGTGGAAAGTCAGCTTAATTTCCATTCTGGAGGAAGCCAAAAACAAGTGATCGCAGGTCACTGTCCCCACTTCCCAAAGGCCAGAGACATGGCCACCTCATTCTGGGATGAAATTGAAATGTTAATGAATGCTATTCATCATCAGAGCTCAGAAATGATCTAAGTGTATGAGGGGGAAATGAGAGAAGGTGTTTTCTGTGAAAGAAACGTAATCCCATTTCTGGACACAAAATGGAAAGTACAACTACAGTACTAGATTAGACAACATTCACACCACTTTACTTATTTGGCAAAGATAATACTCCAGTGTGCCAGAACTGCTTAAATTTTCTGTAATGTACTTGCAACCGAGAACATAATTCCTTCACTGACAGGCTTTTAAGAACAAATTAATGTTGGGGGAAATTTTTTTTTTATTGTAATGTGAGGATATAAATTTCATAAAGCATGCTCATGATCTGATGCCTGTGTTTTCACAGTCTTAATCCAAAGCATCATGACCATTCAGTGCTCCCTGATCATTTTTAAATGCAATTTATTATTATTTTTTTTTGCATAAGAGTTGCATGATTATATTTTTTTTGTCTAAATTTTGCAAAACCTCGGGAACAAGTGTTGCATATATTTATGCTTATGGGGAAACACCTGTTTATTCTGATACTGAAGCCTGATTTGTTTACATTCGTGCAGCTAAATGAACAAATATCACTTCACTGCAGACTCACTGCTCTCACAAGCCTTAAAGGACCCACTCCTTAAAACAGGACATTTTAGAGAGAGGGTTTAGAATACATTTTTTCCACATATTTATTTATGTATACTTTTATTTATTTTTATTTATTTTTTTTGCGCAAAAAAAATAAAAATAAAAAACTTTATTAATACTAATTCCCTTACATATTATTGGTGGAGTTCCCTTTAAAATCTTAAATGATTCCCTTTTAGCTAAATTGACCTGTTTCCCTTACATATAAACTTCAAGGAACATATAATAATAATAATAATAATAATAATAATAATACAATTCATGTCATGACCCCTTTAAATATAAATCCTCCCCTTGTGAAAAATAAGTGCACTTAATTGTATTAAACGCACATTTGTCGTATAATTATTTGAATAAGACTATTGAAGATAATACAATATTAATTTTAAATGTAATAATAATAATAATAATAATACATGTAAAAACTGAACTTTGTAATGATGTCAAAATAAAAGATAGATTTAAAAAATCATATAAATAAAAAAATTAAAAAACGTTTTGTCATGATTAAAGAAGTACACTTATGTGTTGACTAAAATACACAAGCACATGGAAGGATTATAATTTTAAATGTAGTGTGTTATTTCATATTACATTTAAATTGAATACTGCATTTTTATCCTAACTTTAAGTACCTAAAGTATAATTAAAGTCTATACATTAAAGTCTATTTTAGTTTACCATAAATGTTTGTCAAAATTTGGCAGTACAATTTAACCATATTTCAAAGACATTAAGAAGTAATTATGATATTACATATAAAGATGTCTGTAAGCACAAAAAAGGAAAAAAAAGAAAGCACTCAATGTCAGCTAATTTCATTTTAATAAATGAACTGCAATACATTTTAATTTAATTGCAAGGAACAGAACATTGCAGTGTCTGAGAACATTACACTGAATTCACACTACACTAAATTGTGTCATCCTTCTTGAAACTCTGACAAACTATCATATTATATGGGGCTAAACAGAAACTACCACTATATCCAGGCTGTCAACGGTGCTTAAATACCCAAATAAATAGGTGCATGATGCTCCTGCTCTTAGTCTATACCTGATTCATATTAGAGTATATGCTGACACTGTAAGAACAGCTCGGCATATGTTGGGATTGCAATAATGATGAAAACAGCTTGGTTGTGAAAAAGTAATACTGTAAATAGCGTGTTTCCCTGAGGACATTTCAGCCAACAGCAGCTGTGGGGCTATCAGAAATGAAGAGGCAAGAGTAATGCCAGATAAAGGGCTTTGAGAAGTCTATTAATAACTGCCTGAACATTTCACTTAGGACAGAGCTGTACTGGATGAAACAATCCAGAGAATGTATGTTTTTGTATGTCAATAGAATGCAGAACCAAAGTTAAATAAATAATTGCAAAACATTAAATTAAAATGCTCAAATAAATACATGGTCCCAATTTAAAACACTTCCGGTTTGGGGAACTTCCATTCAAAAAGACTGCAATTAATAATTTCAAGTCATAAGGTTGCCTTACAAATAAAGCTTATCCGTTTGTTTGACTGAATGAGCTGTTGATTTCCTTCATGTTTTATTTTCAGACCGTATTAGTTGAAGAAACCATGCTGTTTTAGTTTGTTTCTACAAGTCCTTGATCTATTTCGACCATCACGAGAATAACGTAACGCTTGGTATTTTAATGTGACGTGTTATAACAAGACTATCTATGGCAAGAGCTCTTTCAGTCGCTACATTCTTTTCCACATGATTTTTTTTCTTTTTTCCCTTCACATACCGCTGTGATAGTATGAAAAAAGACAACATATACTGTACATTTTGTGGTCTGTCTCCTGATTTAATTTGCAATATATCCCATTAATAATTGCCTGGAATGCACAAAGAATCTCTTGTTTTCTCCTCAAATCCTCCCATCTCTTTCTAGGTTTGTTTTCACAGGTAAACTTTTATCTGTCAAAATGTCAAAAATCACTTTGAAATAGTATCCTGCAATGACAAAGTTAATGAACATTTTTGCTTAAGGCAACGTGCATTACATAATACAGATCGCTCGTTATTGCTGTGGAAAACATATCGCTTTTAAAAGTGTTTACAGCTTAATGAAAGGTTATACCCATAATTCACACAAAGCGTCATGGGACATAGGAATAAGGTGGATAGGCAATTGCTAAGGTGATTACTAAGGATAGGCGATTACTGGGGTGGTTTAATTGGTTGTAAGGGTGTTGCTAGGCAGTTGTGAGGCAGATTTTAAGGCGTTCTGAGTGATTAGAAGGTGCACTGAAAAAAATGTTCACTTAGAAATTGCTAGTCAATTTCACAAAGGATCACAAAGAATCAGCAATTACCCAGCTAACAAGGAATGTTCTCAGAACTTTAGCTAATGTTCTAGCAAAGTTCTCTCAAAGGTATGAACAAACGTTCTTCCAGTAATAATACAATGTTTGTTCAGATTGATCACTTTATGCCAATAGTTCACATAGACATTCTACTATAAGTATATTTGCAACTGGCATGTCAACTGGCAGTCATTAGAGTATTAGTAAACTGTTAGGTTAGGGTTAGTAGGGTTATGCACTTGTAAAGTCATATATTATATTAAACATTATTCATGAAACATTTTATTTCTGAAATGTTTTAGTTGAATGTTCATGTTCTTTTTTTTTTTTTTTTGCTAAATGTTACTATAACGACATTAAAATAACATTCAAAAGTCACATTCCCATAATGTTTGCATAATTACCAAAAAGTGCATTATAAAATAAATAAATAAATAAAAACTTTAGGTACTTATATGCTCCTTTAAGGTTGAATAAGGTACAAATAAATTACTGACCCAGTGACCACCCTTGGTGTTTTTTTTTAAGTATAGGCCTCAGGAACCAAAAAATAAAAAATAACACAAGTTTGTGCAACAGCAATATGTTGGCTGAGTCAAGGACATATAACTAAATATCTCTAATAAACCTGATTATATAAAAAAGGATCCAGACCAGGCTTAATAAATTACATTCAACCCATCAGTTACAGCAGCAACATATTTCTGTCTTCTGATGTCCATTCTCAGTCTAGAATGTACTGAAACACACAGGTGGGCTTCTAGAGCTGAGCTGTGATTAACTCACCGCACTTCTCCAGGGTCCTCTGTAACCAACACGTCCGTCTTACAGCTGGCTATAGGGTTGATTGACAGCTCCACTGGAGGAACCACAAAGCTCTTGCTGACTGGCAGCCATAGGCCTTGACCCAGACTGTAGGACGACCTGCAGTGTGAGGGACATGAACACAAGAGCGTAATGTGTCAGCTGAATTTCAATGACCCTCTGGAACTTGCTGGAATAAAAACAGCTGCTTATTAAAAGAAAGCCACACTGACTGAGAGAGAAGGTCTGTTCTTCACAACATGCACAAATAAAGACCATCAAACTAGACAGTAGTTGTGTGCTAATGACATAGACAAAGTTATTTAGTAAAATAATAATAACTAAATAATAAAAAGACAATGAAAAAATACACAGCAAATCTGAAGAAATTATTGTATAATGGAGAAGTGGTCATGTAATGGAAAATAGGATTTGTCACATTCTTCGAAAGAGATATTAGTGTGGTCATACTCTTAATTTCAGAACCTGTCTGCTACTCATGACCTGTAAAAGAGTACTGCAAATCATTTGGCATGTGAAGAGTTTTAGCCAATCATACCATACATCATTTACATACAGAACTTTTAAAGGTACACTAAGGGTCAAAGAGGATGTGGCAGTGTTATTATTGTGAACTAAAACTATTTAAAAATCTGTTACAATTTTTGTAATTAAGATAAAGCTGAGATGAAATAAAAAAAGTACTATTATAATTTTATTTTAAATAAAAAAGTACAATTAATACAACTACTAAAAATAAAGATAAATAATAATAATAAATGGATGAATGAACGAACGAACAGAAAATTGTCATGAAAAACAACATTTTGAACCTTGGTGGACTTCAGTGGGAACAGAAATGAGAGTGTCTAAGTTTCCAAAGAAAAATTCAAGAAGGAAAATTGCTGCTGATAACAGAACAGAGCCTTCAGTTTTAGCCTATAATCTCTTTGTAACGCAGATTAATGGACATGATTGCACCACCTAGAATCTTAATGGAAAATTCATCTAAACTTAATCTTTTTTTTTCTCATTATTTACTCATCGCAATGTATTTAAAAAAATACATAAATGGATGCGTCACGAATCCTGTCCATGGACTTCTGTTCATTCACCACCAGAAGTCACCCTTTCCATTACATTGACTCTCGCACAACACAAACTGTTGCATAGCACCCCGGACTACATATCCCATCATTCATTGCACTGATTACACACTGCACTGATTGCACTGATTGCACACAGCTGTTTCAGATCACTCACTCACTATATAATACCCACTCAAACAACCATTCTCCGCTGAGTATTGTTTAGCCTGTACCCCGTTCCGAGTCTCTGTGTTTCCTTGTTTTGCCTTGCCTTGCCTGTTCTCTCGGTTTCTGATCTTTGCCTGTTTTCCTGGATTTTTCCCTCTCGTCTCGCCCCTGTGATTCTGTCTGCCGATCTGTGACCTACGCTAGCCCTAGGACTATTCTTGTGTTTTGCCCGTCATATACCTGTTTGCCATTAATTGACCCTGCCTGTGTTTGACCACTTCTCTTGTTAAATAAAGCTTGCACATGGATCTGCACGCCTCTCGTCTCGTCAGCCCCGTGACAGGATGGATGGATATTGTAAGAAGAGAATGCAGACTATTATCATATTTTGTTAATGACTGAAGATGTCAGATTTTGTTGTGAATTTTGATTTACTGGGTGGGCTAAGCGAGGATGAGCAGTGAAAAGAGATGGACAGAACAGAGAAAGAGATCAAAAACAGAGCAGACAAGCAGAAATTAATGAGAGACAAATTGAAGAGTTGGAAAAGTCAAGAAATTAAGTTGGTACTGTTAAGCAGACTATGTGGGCTATTCGCTGTCAGTCCTGGTGTGCTGTAAAAAAATCTGACTATTCCCAGCAGGCACACAATGCCATAAGACACTGATACTTGGTTAAATGTCGGTTGCGAGGTCGGGTGACCAAAATTCAATGTCAATTCAACGTCTGATGTCAATGTTAATTTGATGTCCAATGCCGAAATCAGCTGATGTTGATATTTGTTGTTTTTAGGTTGTGTAACCAAAATCCAACATAAAGTCAATGTCAAATTGGCAGAAAATACTGACGTCAACCCGATTTTCATTCTCAAGCAAAATGCAACATCTGTCCGACGTCATGTCCAACATCAACCTGATGTTATATTGACGTCCTGCGCCTGCTGGGTCGATTTTTAAAAAAATAACCAAAACTGACTTAAACCAGGCTCTCCATCAGTTTTATGCCACCATGAAAAACGGGAAAGGTGAACCCTACGGTTTCAGCAGCCATGTTGGCCTACGTGCAGCGCTTAATCGGTACATCACTGATCCACCAAACAGCCAATCCTGGTGCCTTTTAAAAGATCCCGATGATCTATAAAAATCTTAAAGCATGTTTTCCACTGTGCCCTTGTTTCTGTGTCTGTGCTTGTCACTTTGTTACAATCACAACTGTTTCTAAGGAACTACATTTGTTTGGCGGAAGAATATTTGTATTAATATCATTACATTTTATTAGATTTTTATTTTATTTTATGAAACCTTGCTAAGTATATCAAATAACTGTTTTATAAAAGTAATAAGCCCCATGAAGCCATGGTTTACAATTAATTTATTACAGTATTGTGCCTAACAACACTCCTTAGCTGTTATAAATTAGCTGTAAACCACAGCTTCTTGGGTCTTATTGCATGATTTCGATTGGCACATATGTGACATGTATATTAACTACGGCTGACTAATTCATAATTTGTTTATTAGCACCATGATTACTTTGTTAATGTAACTGAAGAGCTAAAATAATTTAGCTAATATAATATTAATTTAGCCAATTAATCCATATTCTGGGAATTCAATTTGTATGATAACATGCACTATTATCATATATCATAGCGATCTGACACGAGGGCTCCACTGCACTAAAGCTCAGGTCTGAGTCTGGCCAGCTGCTGACCTTGGATATGGACAAGCACATCTGAATTACTCTGGATCAATGCATACTTCCACTCATAAATAAGACAGCGATAGCCCAGGCCTTGCTTCGGCCCATCAATTGACACTTCAGAGGGCATCGATTGCTTTCCTCAGTCCTCTATCAGTCAACTGCTGCCAGCTGAACTAAATGGCTTGAGTTGTCAGGTGGTTAAGAGTGATGACAGCTTGGGTGAGTAAGGGGAGAGTGAATGGGATGATATAAATTTCATTTATTTTCGCCTTCACGTTTAGATCCAAAGAAAAAAAAGAACAGCTTCATGCTCGTAGTCTGAAAACAAGCAAAATAATGAGATATATCTTCACGTTTAATTAACGAGAGACATAATTTAATAGGAATAATCAAAGTGAGAAATTGTCATTACATCAGCTAATTGTCCAGCGTAAAATACACATTTGTTTTAGTTGAAATTGCTGCAACTATATGTGTGGACTGAATGACAAAATCCTATATCATGGTGTGAGTAAATTTGTATTACAGTAACAGTATATGCAAAAAAAAAAGTAAATAATGTTAATTGCTATTTTGGATAATTGTAATTTCTCAGCAACCATAAACAACTAAATTATGCTTTAACACACAAGTTCTGTCTCATTTTTACATGTTTGGGACATGTCTCATTTTTATGCGTAAATAATTTAAAGAGGGAAAAAAAATGAAATATGCGACTGTCTGTTTCATACATACATTTCACTACAGTATCCATCAAATGAACACTAGAGGCACTAAAGACAAAACACTAGAGAGTAACACTGTGTCTACACTGGACACGAGTGGCGCGGCCCGGTTTCGACAAAATTCTATAGAATTCATTATAATCAGCGATGCTGTCTACACTGGATGCGGTGCGGTGCGACACGACAGTAAACTGCTGCCGCATTCTATTTATGACGTACTGACACAAAGTTCAAGTGATTTTTAACGGTCCAGTGTACACAGACTTTAGCTGTTGCTGTGTGGCGCGACAACCGTCGCGTCCAGTGTAGACACGGTGTCAAACACCAACAACTTTTGCTTCTATTAATGCATTTTTATGTTTGCATCACATAACTAGCTTCACATGTATGGATTTCCTGCATCGTAAACCTGCTCAGAAGTGCACCCGGTACAACATTGCACTTGTGATGTGAAGTGCTTGGGTCTGAAAAAATAGATCAAGGACTTGTAGAAGCAAACTAAAACAGCATGGTTTCTTCAACTAATACGTTGCTATGGTATGGCAAATTAATTGCCATGCATTAACCAACATAATAAAATGTTGCAATAATCACATATAACTGTTTCAAAGAAAATTTAACACATTATTTAGCACTGTGAAACTGCAAAATAAGTATATCTTTTTACAAAAATGTACATGCCTATGTAAATGTACTTGCTTATAGTGCCTCTTGTGGATCTGTCATGCAAAGTGTCTGAAAATTGCAGCAAAATTTACCTGTATTTTATGTTTTTGAGAAATGTAGTCACATATTTCCAATGAGATTGGTTAGAAAAATCAACATGCAACATTCAGACTGCAGTCAGGCTTGCTGCAATACATGTGATGAGTTACAACAGATATTTTAAGGGCAGAAGCATTTTAGACTGTCACGCCCGCAGGACAGAAACATCAAGAAATCCAAATTGACATGCTGCGGTTTGTGACCTGTCCTTGTTCCCTTTCTATCTCCACCATTTTCTTGAGAACATGAAAAATAAATATATGGACACACTAAGCACTCACAGTGGCCCTAGACGCTACTTTAAAATGGAAAGAGGCCCAGGGCTCCGGTAGAGCTCCCTCCTCTTTCAGGTGGAACATGCCTAGGGCAACTCCTACCAGGAAACCCACAGCGATGCCCCGCAGGCAATCTCTGAAGTCCTGTGTTCAGTATGAGGGCGGCTGACAGCAGGTGGGGAGGCCCTGCCTGGACTGGGACACCCCAGGGACTGTTGTGTTTAGTATGGGACCTTATTTTAGAGGACAGACAGGTGGGGAGATCTGGTTCTTACCTGAAAATCTTCTCTGGAGCCTGTTCGCCTGTGACAAGGTCGTAACCTCTTTCCAAGTTTGAGTAAGGCCACGGACTGTGGGAAAAACACACAAAAAGGCTCTGTGAGTAGCTAAGGGTTTTAGCTGACAAATTAAAATAGAAACAGTAATTAACTAAATCAAGTGTGTCCAATCCTACTCTTGGAGGGCCAGTGTCCTGCAGAGTTTAGTTACAACCGAAATTAAATACACCTGAACCAGTTACTCAGGGTCTTCAGAATAATGAGTAACTTCTGGTGTGCTGGAGCTAAACTTTGCAGGAAGGTGGCCCTCAAGGATCAGAATTGTGCACCTCTGAACTAGAGTTTCACATTTTCTGAAGAAAATGTCAGAGGTGCTTATCCAAAGTGGCAAAAAGTATATTATGAGGCTAGGATGTTGTGGTGTTTCTAGGGTATTGCTAGGTGGTTGCTAAAGAGAACTGGGTGGTCGTTAGGTGCAGTACTGACCACTATGATGCTATGGTGTTGCTATCCAGTTGCCAGTGCTGGGTAGATTACTGACAAATTGTAATCTGATACTGATTCCAAATGACATGACAGAAATTACAGTTAGTAACACAACCATTACATTATATATTTTAGGTAATATTATCAGACTACTCTTTGATTACTTTCAGATTACTTTAGACCTAACTTGTTTAAATTACCTGGATGTGTGACTGCTGTTGTTATGTTAAGTGTAACACTGTCCCAAGGTTTTTTTTTTTTAAGTCTCAGACTGGAGTCGACTTCTGGGCTGCTGTGATTATTATTATTTTAAATTTTTTTGGACCAGCTGTTTGCTTGAGTGAGTTCATTAACATGCACCACAAGAGTCAGGAGGAGTAGTTACTACACTTGGCATGAGGTGAGGTGATGAATCGTATCTCTCTCTTTGGCCTATTTGTGAGGCGTTGACAGAGTGGTTTGCAGCACTCACCCTTCATTGCGGCCCCAATCAGTGCGGACGCAGAGATGTTTATGCTCAGGGTCAGGGGCATAACCTTCCAGACAGCTGCATTTCCCTGCAGAGAGCACAACACAGTGACAGATTATGTTCATTTATCCCTCTGGCAAATCAACTGCATGTCCATGTGGCACCCTGTGCTATCGCACACACATGGATTTACTCCAGACAAAAGGTTTTCAAAGTACAGTTTGTCCTATATGCAGTCAAGTGAAGTGGGAAGAGTGACATGTGAGAGCTGGTTCTTTCTCCGACACCTTCACTATCAGATGGATACATATACATATTTACTTTTCTTGAAAGGTATCACAGAGCTACTCAGCTCTCAGTAGGTGATGCTAGGAGTCAAGGATACGAGAATAATATGCCTCCTCAGAGACAGAGGGATTGTTGGGTGAATCTCACAGAAATATGTCCATGTCATATTTCAAATCAACATCAAAAGTCTATTTTTGGGACTATTCATACTGTAAATATATCATTGCATAGGGAAAATAATGTTTAATTGTGTCACGTATGGTGTGAATGTCACAGAGACATAAACAACATTGTATGATTTAAAAACAAATGCTAGCATAAATACTTATATATTTAAATATAAATTAATTTGAAATATCATTAAATGGGAAAACATAATGTCGTGTTAAAATGACATGAGAGTATGGAAGCTTGTTTTTGCCACAAAATAAAGCAATTAAAAGGCAATTGCAACCTACATATCTTGCAATCAATACCTTTTTTCCTCAGGATTTCGAGTTTATTTTGCACCAGTTTATAGAATTATGAGGAAAAAAAGTCTGAATTGTGAGATTTAAACTCAAAATTGCATGGTATAAATTCACAGTTGTGAGATGTACACATAATTTCAGGGGGGAAAAAAAGTGAAAATTGAAAACGTTGCAATTAACTTTTAATAATTTATTTATTTTACGCATAAATGTTTTTTCATAGTGGAAACAAGCTTCCATATGAGACAATAAATGATGAAAGAATTGTCAGTTCATTTCTTCTTAACAATATATATTGTGTAGAAATTGTGTAATTTCAACACAATTGTGTAATATATTATGTACATTTCTATGCATTCATCTCTTTTAGACATGAACATGAGTTTTATAAACACATAACTTAAAAATAAGTTTGCAAATTAATTTCAACAACAAGAAAATAATAAGCATGCCTTAGTGTTACTTTAATATAACCAGAAAAAAAAATATTTATATTTGTTTGAGGTCTGGTTTATTTCTGTCACTAAAGTGGCCAGTGTAACAAAGCATGCAGTAAAATTGTCATTGTTTGCCATTATGCTTTATTCATGCATATGGAAATCAGGATTCTTTCTGAAGTTTCCTAGAGTTTACAAGCTCATGATTCATAAAACAAACCAAACAAAAATATAAAAGTGACATAGGGAAATTAAAACATACTCTAACTAACATACTCTTCAAATTAAAATAAAGGCCAAATCTGAAAAGCAAGAGAAATCAGATAAGTTACAGTAGTACTTCACTTGAATATGAAGGGTAATTTCAAAACCAGCTCTGGCTGGAGGGGAAACAAAACAATAAGAAAAGTCATTTTACAAACCGCAGAGGCAGACATTCATATTTCATGAGCTAGAGCAGTGAATATTATAAATAATATGCACACATCTGTACTCCCATTATGATAATGATATTCATCCCATTTAAAGGCTCCCATTTCACAACTTATTCTTATGAAAACAAGCACATTTAAGCACATCTATTGCACTGGAACAAACAGAGAAAGTGAAATAGAAGATGGAGAGGGCAACAGTTGCCAACCACAGCTAACATACAGTAAATACCGAAGTAATAGAAGTAATCTATTGCAATATATTATACAGCTGTATGGACTACCTAAATTAATTGTGGAATTTGGTAAAACAATTCTGAATAATGACTACTGTCCATAGCTACATGTCCATACACATACAGTATATATTGTTATTTGTAATAATATATTGTTATTTGTACTATATTCCAATAGAAAATTCTCTATCAGGTTACATTTGAACACCTTAACTTACACTTCAACACTCTGAAGATGCTAAATAGTTATTCTTACACATGTAATAAAAAGAGACAGAAGCAAATACATATATGAGTTGCCTAATAGCGCCACTTAACAAAAAAGAAATGAAAAAGATATAAAAAGGAAAGAAATACAAATGTCTGGCAGTTAGAGTGAAACTGCACTCTCAGACGTAACAGAAGCAATTTGTTTAATAGCCAAGTGCTTAATAATTAATTTGCTGTGAGCGCATCAGCATATGACAGATACCTGTACCATGCAATCAGTACAGGAGCAACCCTTCTGTTAGACACGGCAGAAAATGAGCCTTTCCATCTTTAAAAATGAAGGTTCAAATGCACTAAAATGCTTCTGCAGCAGTAAGTGCTGGTCCTCCAGATGATGTGCCAATTATTCTGATTTAGAGGTTTCAATCAAACGGCTCTCAATGATGATTTGAGCTATTGTGCAGGTAGATTGCCTATACATGGTCGTCCTTCGAAGTCCTGTAAGGTTATATCTGAAGTGAGTTTGTGTATGCTACTTGGAGAAGTTATTGAATTATTTTTTAACAAACTAAGTTGCAAAGTGTTTTAAGAGACTCTCTTTAAAGGACTCATGTTCAACAGTAAACTGTACAAATAACATGTACCATTCAAGGGCTCCTTACAATAAATACATTAGGCATTTTCCGCAATGTTTCTGAATGCCTTGAGACGCACTCTTGTGTTTAGCGTCTAGTGTAAAAAATTAGCTTTGATCATAGCAATAAATTACATTTTACAATATATTCACATAGAAAAAGAGTTATTGTAACTTTTGTGTTATTATTATTATTATTAGTAGTAGTAGTAGTAGTTTTTACATTTATTCTGGGAGCTATTATATATTATTTAACAAGCTGTTATATGAGAAAAAAAACCTCTACAATTTCTACAATATAACTACAGATTCCTTATTTAATATTTACAGATATAATTCTAAATTTTCAATATGATGAAACATGAAACTTGGTGGTCTAGCTTATTGAAGTTCACTTTCTAACTGAAAAATGTGTCTTCCTTTCCCTACAAATGCCATTATAGAGGATTATAGAGAGAAACACCATTAGCGGCGCGTCATGGACGTAATTGCTCTAAATCTGATTTGACTAAAAGGTTTCATCGTTCAGATGCTCTTTTGGGCGGATGCTGGCGGCGTGTGTTACAGAACGAGGCCGCGCTTCCATTAATCTACAGCTCAGTTTGCAAGTCCTCCTCTTGTTCCTCTTCAGATCTCCTGGTGTGATGCTCTCTGCTTGACACGAACTGGACATTCAATTTGCTTGCTAATGTTGTGTTTGTTTGTGCTTGACTGACTTATGCTGACTTATTCATTTTAAGGGAATACTGTATGTACAGTACCGGTCAAAAGTTTGGAACAATTAAGATTTATTTATGTTTTTGAAAGAAGTCTCAAGTTTAGAAATACAGTATAACAGTGAAATATTATTACAATTTAAAATAACTGTTTTCTATTAATTCAGTATATAGTAAAATGGCATTTATTCCTGTGATCAAAGCTGAATTAACACTTTTTAAAAAAAGAATTTACTATATTTATTTATCAAGTATGGATTTAGTTTGGATTCAAATAAATACTGTAAAAGTTCTGTTGAACTTTCTATTCATCAGGGAATCCTGAAAAAAAAACTGAGTTTAAAAACTGTTAACATTAATAATAAGAACCATTATAAATATTGAGCACCAATAATAATTTAGTAGCAAATCAGCAAATTGGAATGATTTCTGAATGATCATGTAACATTGAAGACTTGAGTAGTGATGCTGAAAATTAATCTTTGATCATAGCAATAAATTACATTTTACAATATATTCACATAGAAAAAGAGTTATTGTAACTTTTGTGTTATTATTATTATTATTAGTAGTAGTAGTAGTAGTTTTTACATTTATTCTGGGAGCTATTATATATTATTTAACAAGCTGTTATATGAGAAAAAAAACCTCTACAATTTCTACAATATAACTACAGATTCCTTATTTAATATTTACAGATATAATTCTAAATTTTCAATATGATGAAACATGAAACTTGGTGGTCTAGCTTATTGAAGTTCACTTTCTAACTGAAAAATGTGTCTTCCTTTCCCTACAAATGCCATTATAGAGGATTATAGAGAGAAACACCATCGTGATTAATACTTATATGATCTTATACACTCTTAAAAATAAAGGTGCTTCAAAAGGTTCTTCAAGCGATGCCATAGAAGAACCATTTTTAGTTCCGCAAAGAACCATTCAGTCAAAGGTTCTTTAAAGAACCATCTCTTTCTTACCTTTTTATAATCTGAAGAACCTTCTTTCGCCACAAAGAACCTTTAGTGAAACAGAAAGGTTCTTCAGATGTTAAAGGTTCTTTATGGAACCATTTAGACAAAACGGTTCTTCTATGGTATCATGAAGCACCTTTATTTTTAAGAATGTATGCACCTGAGATTCTGAACTGTCAGAGTCATAGCTTAGTCATGATACAATTTAGTCATACTTTGATCATATGATTAATTTATTTCAAGTATTATGTTCCATTACAAATACCTCCTACCGTCCTTATATTTAACATTCACATCAGTGTTTTTTGATTGTGTGGGTTCTGCTGACATGTGGGATTATTTACATGCTCAAACAACACTGGCATGATGCCTTCTCTTTCTCTCAGCCTGTTTTTATAGGGGGTCACAAAATGTATTTTTATAGGGGTTATGAAATGCATTATATTATAATGTTTCCTTATTATCTTTGCAGGGTTTTCCATCTAAAACAGTCATAGTTTAGATGTAAATGGTAATTTTTTAACCTGAATTTAATCTCTGAATTTAACACATGGGATGGGGTGTGTCTGCTGTGAGACTTCAATGGAAACGTCCACTACTATGATTGGCTATAACATCTTTGCATGTGAAATCAGCATTACATGTGGAACACCCTTGAAAACTTTTACTACATTTTTACTATAACAGCCGCCAAGATTAACTAATGCTGGAAAGTGTTGATGATAGTATTATATTTAGAACTACTCCCATTGTAGTGCTGCACTGTAGCCAAACACAGTCATGTCTACTGACACACGAAGATCACAGTCATCTACTTATTGCAATGTCATTTCTGCAATCTCACAAATACTTTTATGTAACTAACACAGTGCAAACAGAATGTAAATAAGACACTCGTTGAACAGTGTGAACTGTGTGTTAGATTATAGCAGGAGTTTTGGTGAAAATGCAGAAATCAAATCATGGTAGACTCACGCTGCTCCAGTTATTTTAAAGAGAATGATCTTTGATCATATATATATATATA
>NW_015506052.1:295425-297088 GCF_001515645.1 Sinocyclocheilus grahami | reverse complement strand
TAGAGAAATATCTATGATTACACATATATATATATATATATATATATATATATATATATATATATATATATATATAATCACAATATAATATATATAAAATATAATCACAATCATGATTCTCCAGATTTCAAAAGAAGGGTAGAAATGAATAATTCATATTTTAAACCGGGGAGTTAGTTTTGAGTTCTGAAATGTTCAGTAGTTTTTATTGCAGAGAAATATGTGTAAATATCAAGAATATTTTGATTCTCCATTTCATGACCTCTTTAAATGATGATGAAACATATTCAACCAGGATGATTTTGATCATCAATGGTCTTTTTCATTTTAATATGTGAACTCTGGTGATTAATAGATGCTTTCATTAGAAATTTTCTCATAAAAGGCCACATGGGCAATTTTCTGATTTCAAGGTTCAACGCGTTGGCATGGAGAAAGAGATATTGAGCACGCTTACATGCACACCAGTAAGCTGATAACTCACAAATATCAGCTTATTAAAATAACCAGTTTTCTCGTTTACATGCACATCAGTAACCTGACAACGCAATTAAGCTGCGTTTACATGACTTCATTAATAAATCGTGTTATTTGCCTGTAGTGACGTCAAAATATAATAATTTGTGTATCTTGTGTATCTTGTGTATCTTCGAGTATTCCATACATTTGTCAGTTGTGATGTTAAATTAAGCTTGCAACATGTCGGGAAACTTACAGCTCATATATTATCCTCTCATGCAGTTATAAACGCAACATTGTGGCTGAACCACTTCTACTTCTGCTGCACGAGATTTTTATAATTTTCTGAGTCATGAAAAAGTCTGCTTTTCTGATATATTTCCTTCTTTCTTTACTGCCAGACATTTGCTCGGTCTAGATGCACTTAAATCTGCACTAACGATGCGTTCCTGTCACGTATCACACATGCACACTTCAATAAGCCGACAGAAAGCGGGTTATTGCGTTTCTATGCCGTGCGAAATCAGATTAAGAGGCAAAAAACTACCTGTTGCGACCGGTTTATGCTTACGCCATTTATGACCTTACGCCGATAAAAGAAAATGGGTTACCGCATTTACATGACCAAGTGCGTTTTCTGCTTATTAAGCATAATCGGCTTAAGAACGTGCATATAAACGCGCTCATTGTTGTTCAGATGAATATTTCCCCGTACTACACAATTCCGAGGGAAGCAATTCCGCCTATGGACCTTGAGAAGATTTATCATGTTACACTCCCACAGAGACATATTGACAAGAGTTGTGAGAGAGAGAAAATAGGGCTGATAAACTCTGAACACTACGAAATGACAGAGCCATTTTGTCCTCTATTAGTTGTGTAGGAGAGAAACAGAGAGAGAGTGCAAACGAGGAATATGAATACAACAGATGAATACAAGAGAGGCTTGGCTAGCTTTTATTAAGTCATGAGCAAAACATATATTTCTAAAACAGCCCATGAGAGAGGAGAGCAGGGCAGAGAATCGGAGCTGATAACCTTGTGGTTTAATCAAAAGCTGGTTGTGGGCCGAGATTGTGCTGGCGCCGGGCCCGGCCGGCTGAATGCTCTCACACACACTCAGTGTGGAAAGACAAGAGGCTTCTTTTTTTTTTTTAACTGTGTGTTTTTTGAACCTTTTTGTTTTAACAAAACACTTTAACAT
>NW_015506052.1:282987-293727 GCF_001515645.1 Sinocyclocheilus grahami | reverse complement strand
ATTGATATATCTCTTCCTAAAATTTTACTAATTTCCCTTTTAACCTGCTGCCAATACAATAGTACTTTGGGACATTCCCAGAATATATGCACATAGTCCCCCACCATTCCACATTCTCTCCAACACTGTGATAATGGCGATGTACTGTCAAATTTGGCAACCGCCAATGGAGCTCTGAAGAATCTCATTTTCATTTTCCAATCAAATTCCTTCCACGTTTGACTACTTATACCCTTATGACAGCCAGCACATATATTTCTCCACATCTCATCCTCTATTACAGTATTTAACTCTAATTCCCAATTTCCTTTGATATGAAACGTGTCATCAGATTGGTCCTGCATTAACTTCCTGTAAATATGTGCTATATGATTTTTAGTAGGTAGACCCTGTTCAATAATATTAATAAAATATTTTTCAATATTTGTTGGAGTTCTTTTGATTGTGTCCCAATGTTTATAATTTGTGATATAATGTTGTAATTGTAAATATCTAAAGAAATCATTAGATTTCAATTTAAACCTGTCACATAATTGAGAAAAAGATCTTATGGTCTCCCCATCAAAAATTTGATTAACTATCTTTAAACCATTCTCTTCCCATCTACTAAAGACACTATCCCATACAGAAGGGAGAAAGTCTGGGTTACCTTTAATGGGTATTGCACGTGATAAGGCTATTACTCCTCTAAACTTCTTTTGTATGGTGGACCAAATTTTTACAGTATGCTGTATCCATACATTTTTTTTATTTTCACTTTTTTCTGTGTTTGAAAATCCATGAACTATCTTTAAACCATTCTCTTCCCATCTACTAAAGACACTATCCCATACAGAAGGGAGAAAGTCTGGGTTACCTTTAATGGGTATTGCACGTGATAAGGCTATTACTCCTCTAAACTTCTTTTGTATGGTGGACCACATTTTTTACAGTATGCTGTATCCATACATTTTTTTATCTTCACTCTTTTCTGTGCTTGCAAATCCATGAATGGCAGAACTGTCAGAGAAACTCCAGGAAGTGAGTTCTGTTCAATATTTACCCATTCTGCCTCCTTATCAATACCAAGCCAAGCAGCCATAGCCCTCAGCTGAGCAGCCCAATAATAGTACATCAAAGCTGTGTTTACTGTGTCTCATATGAGATCAAACAATTTAAACAAGACCATGTGCACCAAGGGTCAAATTAAAACAAAATATCAGATATCTGTATCAGCTACAGATCACAAGGAGATATCATGGAGACTTTACTATGATTAATTAACAGCCAATAACCTTTTTTTACATTTTATTATATTGTAATGTGAAAGTGAACTGCAATCTTCAACCACAAAGCCAAGAGAGACTACATTTATAAATAGAAAAATACTGGCAAATCATATGTTCAAACAAATGATCTATAATAGTGATTATTTTTATTATTATTATTATTATTATTATTAAGAAGTTAGTTTAAAATAGCTGTTTTCAGCATCATTACTCCAGTCTTCAGTGTCACATGATCTTTCAGAAATAATTCTAATATGCTAATTTGCTGCTCAAGAAACATTTATTATCACTGTTTAAAACAGTTGTGCTGATTGATGTTTTTTTTGTGGAAAATGTGATCAATTTTTTTGTCTTCTTCGGGATTTCTAATTGAATAGAAAGACTTTCATTTGGTATTTTATAATATAATGCAGACATTTATATATTTGCAATTGTGGCACAAGTGTCTTAGTGGTGGTGCTTGGCCTGAAATGTTCGAACACCACAGGTTTAATGCTTTTGATGCATGTTGTGAGTCTCCTTAAGGGATCTCCAGATTTCACGGCTTAGTGCTCACACCATATGAATGGAAAGATAAAATATGCCATTGAAATACTGATGTTATAGCATGAATACCACACATTTCATTTTCTCTTTAATAAGCATTATATGCTGCACACAACAGTGCATGCTGTAAACAAGTTAAATACACTCAGAGAATCCGAGTACATTCATTGCTTCAAATTAATTAAATGCTCTCTCACAATGTTAATAGGAGGTTTCCATTGTGATGATATTTAAAGATTGTGGTTATATCGGCAACATGGTTATTACACAAAAATGCTCTGCAAGTTGTTTCAACTATTAATGCATGACTGGAATCTAGGTATGTGAAACTACTCTTGCAAAGTAAAAGGGTATACAGGTATACCACAAAACAACAAATATTAACAATAAATAAAAATAGTACCTCATCAGCCCCCATGCTTTAGAAGGAAACATTCACAGACAGAAGGAACAGCACAGATCAGATTGAGTGTTTAGTGTTCTCCAGCATGGGCTGTAAAGATATTTTGCGTTTATTTATCTCACAAAATAAGTATTTTTTTATTTTTTGAACCACAAAATACACACCACTTGTATACAATGGCTGTTTTTAACGGTCAATATCTGTATAGACACAATTGGACATTGATCTTGCTATTACTGGCTGACATTTTGTTGGAATTTTGTTCACATTGGAATTATAGTGGAATAATAGTGGAAATGGTCACCAAGTTCTAATTTCTTGGTAAAGAAATCTCAAGTGATCTGTCCTCCTTCTGTATAAAGGAGCCATATGATCAATTGACTTACTGAATTAATAACTTAGAAATAGTGCAGAATATTAGTATAGTTTTATCACAATTTTCTTGCTATTACTGGCTGACATTTTGTTGGAATTTTGTTCACATTGGAATTATAGTGGAATAATAGTGGAAATGGTCACAAGTTCTAATTTCTTGGTAAAGAAATCTCAAGTGATCTGTCCTCCTTCTGTATAAAGGAGCCATATGATCAATTGACTTACTGAATTAATAACTTAGAAATAGTGCAGAATATTAGTATAGTTTTATCACAATTTTCTTATTTTTTTTAGATTTCTGTTTACTTTGATGTTTAAATGAGATATTGCATCCCACATTTTCAGCATGCTGTGAGATTCTGAACCTCAATGTATGCAATTTGTAGCTAATTGTTTAACCAATATATATAATCACACTGCTTTGTGGGACAAACAGTTGTAAATTAACAGTGTTTTGTTTTGTTTTAAAGTCGCCATTACTGTGATTATTGTTCCCTTTGGCTGAGAACTTAGAGCTGATTAGTCTGCAGTTATTATGCTTTTAGCTAGTATATTAATATTTCTGAGCAGCACATAGAAACTCTTGCATTTAACTACTACAATAATATCACAACCCCTGCTCTCTTAATGGCTATTAAAATACTATACACATCACTTATACCTTATTTAACATAATACTGCAATATGTACTGTAGATTCAGAGATATGAAAATATTTACTTTTTTATAGTTATGCTTTGAGAGAAGATTTATTGCAGTATCGCTAATAGTGACTTAATCATTATGCATTATATTTATGCTATTTTTTTCTGAAGTCTTCTGACAAAAGAACAAAAAGATCTAGTCTGTGTTGATTTCACAGGAACAGTAATCTGAACACAGTACAACACAGTATGTAACTGTAAGAAATTGCTATTTAATTGTGTACAGCATTATTTTTTTAGTGTATTTATCACTTAGGCCTGCCTTTACTTCTTCTTCTTCTTCTACTGTCTGTTCTTATAGTGAGGTGTATCTGCTGTCTTCATGCACACATGCACACGAAATGCAAAAAATAATCCCATTGTACAGTAAATGAACATATTGCAATAAAATACTCAGCTATCTGTACATGGTACATTGAGAAACTACAACAGAAGTTGAAGCAATGAACCAGTGACGGTTCCATCTGTCAACTCACCTCTCCTGTCTCTTTATTCTGCTCCTGTTTTGATTAGACATGATTTCTGCAAGCGTGGAGTCTAGTGTAAATGGCTGAGTGAGCAGATGAAATAGAGATTCTAGGACTCAACTAGTACAAGATGAAGAGAGTAACGCATCAGCTCTTGACTGAGCATTCAGCTGATGCTAAGCTCAAAATTGCTCTCTTTACGAGATTAAATCTCTCTCTCATTAACATAACAATATCTCTAGAGCTCCAATGTCATCCTCAACGCTTAAATATGGGGAAAAATCATCAAGAAACAGGCAAATTACTGATTCCACACCATCACTCCACAAATGCGGAATACACTTTTGATTGCTCTCCGAACCAATGACTCTAGCAGCCTTTATAAGGAGCCTCTTCCGCCTCCTTGTTGAGAAAATGTCATTTAAGTCTTATAAATACTCTGCTTGATCCAATAAGTAAAACACAGATTGCCATGTGTTCAGTGATTTAAATGAAATGTTAAATAAATAAATATTTATAAAAATTGTATATATTACATATGACAAGTCTATTGTAATTTGTTGTGTTGTGAAATAAAATCAACCTTTGCCTGCATTGATTTCAGTGTGAAAATCTGTATAAAGTATTTTATTGCAAGAACTTGTCATTAAATCCTGGTCATTTTTAATGGTGCATGGATAAATAATTAACTATGAATTTCATACAGCGAGGACCAAAAGTCTTAAATTTAAACCTCAGAATAAATAGAAATATAGACTTACATCTAGAAATAAGATATTTTACTGAAACAATGAAATATTTTGACCAACTTCATAACAGCATTATTTAATAAGATTTAATGTGCATCATCTGAAAACCCAAATGTCCAGTGATAGACTGAACAGCTCACATGAACAAGAGTAGGCCAAAGAGTGACTGAATGACAATCCATGAATATGCAATACTGTTTTTTGGACATAATATACACTATAATATACAGCTCTATTTGTTAAAAAATTGTGTGAATATACAGTATCAGTAGCTTTAACTATATGACGCTATTTGCAGTTAATAATTGGGTTCACAAGGTGGCAGTGCTGGCCCCCAGCTGAAGAAGAAACGGAAGTAACACAACAAAAAAATTCCAGAAACCACAACAATAGACATAGGGTGCTTCTCAAAACTAAAATTCATGCTTCCTCATTTCCTCGCTCCGTCCTCCAGCCCGTCACCTGGAAACCGATCAAACTCAGCCATCTTGAAGGGCATCTCAGTTCTCCAATTGCTCCACAACAAGGCGAGGAACAAGAAATAAGGAAGCTTCCTAAGGAGTCATGAGCGAGGATTCCCTGGTTTATCCTGCTCTCATCTGGACTATTGAAACTGTCTACTGGCCGTCCTCCCAGCGTATGCAATCAAAGCTCTGCAGCTCGCCCAGAACGCTGATAGCCTGACTTAAATTTAACCTCCTCGAGCCCTCCCGCAGTCACACCACTGCTAAGCACTCTATTCCTGCTGGGATCGATTCGAAATTCAACGGCAGACCTTGTCACACCGTCACCTCTCTGAGGATGATCACTTTGCCATTCATCTGAGAAGCACTGCAGCCTGCAGAACACTTACTGCTAAAACGCAGCGCAAGTGATTTAACCAACTTTAACAAAGACTGGTAACAAATGATCTAACAGGTCAAAGGTTTGGAAGAATTTGAATATACTGTAAAATGTAATTTATTGCTCTGATCAAAACAGATTTTTTCAGCATCATTACTCCAGTCTTCAGTGTCACATGATCCTTTAGAAATCATTTTAATATGCTGATTGGCTGCTGAATAAACATTTCTGATTATTATTAATAATAGCTGAAACTGTGATGCACTACCATTTAAAGGTTTGTAGATAGATAGATAGATAGATAGATAGATAGATAGATAGATAGATAGATAGATAGATAGATAGATAGATAGATAGATAATGAATCAAAGATGCATTAAGAGCTTCAAAACTGAAAAACAATATTGCACTTGTATTGTTACAGAAAATTTATACTTCAAATAAATGTTGTTCTTTGAAGTTTCTGTTCATCATGATTTCCACAGAAATACTAAGCAGTGAAAACTGCTTTCAACATTGATAAGTATCACTCTCGAGCACTATTTACAGTACTCACCATAAATCAGTACATATCTTGTAACAATTGACAAATTCAGCAATTACTCTTGGAATACATGTTAGGGTTCTTTAGAGATATAATGTTCTAGCAAGTCTGCTTGATCAGGTACCAAAGAAGCATGTTCAGAAAAGCATTCAGGAAAATAAAACCACCTTATCAAAGTGATAAAATGTTGTGTTGCAAAAATGAGTACACCCTCCTGAAAATTACAAAATACAACTACTTTTAAGGCAATTTTAAGGCAATTTTTTAAGTTTAACCAAAAAAGTAAAAGAGGAGTAATTTTTTGACAATTAAAAGTATTACACAGCCCATTAAATCATTCTCAGGCTACAATAGAACCACTTGGCAGAGAATCATCAAGATATTTATTTATTTGCACAAAAGAGGACAGTTGTACAAGAGGAAAGCCAAATCATGGTTTTAAGGGTGAAAATACAGCAAGAAATTAAAAAACAATGGACTTGAAATAATCAGGTCTTCATGTTAAGCTTTCATTTCATGATAAGGGAATTTTTTTTCTAGGAAAAAATCAGGAAAATGTCAAATAAGTGTTTTATAGTCAGTAAAAGCATAGAGAAGTTGCATGCAAAGTTGTTGTCCACAACTGAACTACCTACAGTAGACAAAGCACAATAAACTAATTTATCCTTCTCCAAAGCCCAAATTTACAAAATATAGACTTCTGGGAATCCATACTCAAACATGTTTAATCTAACAGCATGTAAAATGTTATGGCTTTGATAGGCGAGGAGTACAGGTAGAAGTAGTGCTTTGTTCCCACAGTGAAGTTATGTGGTAATAAAGCTATTACATAGGGAATTATGAGTGCTGAAGGCATAAGGGAGTTAGGCTTTATCTATACTTATGATTCCATCGACCTACTTTTATGTGAATTTTTGAGGATATTGCATGAAAAAATATGTTTGATGGAACCATCAAGATGCACACAGTTTTTTTTTTTTTTTATCCAGTAAACTAAACTACGATGGAAACACAACTGCCAAACAAATTCCTCAAAAAAGTAATGTGACTTTGCCTCAACAGATGGAAAAGTTCTCAACAGAAGTCTATCACCAAAATGATTTGGTATAATCGCCTCCCAGTCTCACACGATTGCGTTCCCAAAATGTAAGGCATCTGAATGCAAGATAACATGGCGGCATTTGTTACTGCATTTCCTCCGTGTCGCTCTGAGGTGCAAATCATTTATTATGGGGGGCTGAAGAGCCACAGGCTTTCCTGGTTACAGCAACTTTCATTTTTATTATTGATACTTTGCACCAGTTGCCCAAGAAGTGACAATGTGTTTTATTCTCCTGAACATATGGGATGGAAACAGTGCTCAAATCTTTTATGCCATATTATAATTCTGCACATATGTTAAATATGCAACTTTGGATGGAAACATAGTTAATTGTTTCATGAATATACACACCAGTATATGTTATAATGCAAGAGCCTCAAACAGAAGAAGTTGGGTGGGGGTTTGGCAGTTTTGTCTGCTGTTATTTACCCACCAATGTTAAAATCAAACATACACCCCTGGTATAATCAGTGAAAAGAAGGGTCAGAGAAGTATAGTTACAATTATGGAGAACATATTAATTACTAGAATTTCACAGGTTTGATGAATTTAATCAAGTTTACTCAGTTCAAGTTCACTTTGTTGAGTTCACTCATTTGTCCAACCCTTCGTTTAAATACAATTGGATAATTTATTATTTTATGGATATTAATGACACATTTTCTGTGTTCTCTGCTTTTATTAAGCATATGTTTAATAAATGTAAAAATTTGCATAAACTGTACATGTGATCATTAAGAAAAATACATAAATAAAAACAGAAAAAGGTATGGAAGAGTAACAGGAAAAAATGCCATAAAATGTCAGGAAATCAAATTTCATAACATATCATAAAATGTCATAAAACATCATAAAATGTAATAAATAAAATAAAATACAGCATCTTGCTTAAGTATTCATACCCCTTAATTTTTTCCCACATTTAGTTATATTGCTGCCCTTATATAAACTGCTTTAAATTATTTTATTTATTTATGTATTTTTACATCAGTTTATTCTCTGTACATCATAATGACAACGCAAAACATACATAAATAAATCTCACAATATAAATTAAGAAAAAATTTAAAAAGTCTCACTATTAACTTTATTAGCATGCATTTTATTAACATGCTGTTTATTAGTACTTATAAACACAAAACCCTACCCTATATAAACTTAACAACTGTCTTGCTAATTATGAATAAGCAGCAAATTAGTTTATTGAGGCCAAAAAAACAACAAAAAAAACATAGTTAATAGAGAGAATTGGCCCAGGTGTGACCCAATAAATAAAAATAAACTTTTGTCCTTTGTTTGTGACTATCTGCATCTTTTGATAACAGTATTCCAATTTCACCTTGGTAATAACATTATGCATCTTTTCCTTTCTGTCTTTCAAATGCTCTTTTCCTCACCTAACACATTAGCCTCCACACACACCGTCACTTTGCATATATGCAACACTTTTTCAGATTGCCGTTCCTCTTGATTTCCGGATTCACCTTCATATTTATGAATCTAATCTTCAGTTTTTATTGAGGTGGCTTCATGCATCACCATCGACTATGCATTAGTGATCTCATGCGACATTATGTGCTAAAAGCAGAAGGGATGTAATCCAATACAGGTTCATGCTCATATGCAGAAACATTTTCCTCTTCTTTAAGGCCAGTTAAAAGAGAATAACAAGAGGTAGATAATGCATCTAAATGCCAGGTCACACAACACTGGCTTCCAGTTTGGAGCTTTCATGGAGCAGCTCTATTATTCACTGTGTTTAAAAATAAATGCAGACCTATATGATGAAGTGAAACTACATTCAAAGACATTTATAAGGTCAAACCCTGAAAGAAGTATTCCGGGTTAAACAACACAGACATCAGCTGCTCCATGCTGCTTATTACCACAGAAAATTAATTTCAGTAATTGAGCAATTGATTTTCAGCGTATATAAACAAATGGGAAACATGTTTACAGGAAATAACACACAATGGGAGAGCGGTATGCATACACACGTAATACATGCTGTTTTCAACTGCAATTTTGTTAAAAATAACTCTGTCACTGTGATATCCCATGTGGAAAAGAACTGTGCTTAAATGTATCGAAAGTGTACTTGTGTATTTCAAAACTTAAAAACTTAAAAAAAATAAAATAAAACTTAAGAATAAATCTTAAGAATAACTATTTTAAAGCATGTTGTTTATTCATCCATCATTATGTCACAATCAAATGTCTACTTTCACCCTGAGCATCAGACTAAAGAGCACCTTGTGTTTCTGGGTCCTGACCATATTGCAAAAGAGCTACAAAGACAGATTCTAGACAATAACTGTAAATGTCAAGCATGATGCTCATAAGCCCCGGGTCTGAGACATCACAGCTGGCTTGTGTTATTCCCCTGATCCCCAGGCATCGGCACGCTTATCACATTGACGCCCTGCAAACCGACACAATCTGACTGAGACCTTGAGCCACAGATTACCGCAGAAGGTCAGGAGCAAATAAATGTGTTTCCTCATAAGTGTCGCAATCAGGCCTCAATACTGTATTTTTTTTTGAGTGTGTACAGGTTTATCCTCCATTGTGGAGACATTTGGTCATATAAAGAATAGTAAAACCTGAAATGTTTGAGATTGTTATTGGTGTTACATTATGTTCATCTTAAAATGTAAAAAATGCCCCAAAAAAAAGTTTTCTGTGAGGGGTAGGTTTAGTTTAGTGGGTAGAAATATATTGTTCGCTCAGTATAACAACAATACAAGTCTACTGCAAGTCCCCACAAAGACAATCGTACAAATGTGTGTGTGTGTGCTTGTTCACTCACCAGTGTCCTGGTCACAAAGCTGTTCGCAGGGGTCAGTCGTTCTCTGGCCGCAGTAGTCTCTCACCCACTGGGTGGAGGTGTTGGTCTGGTAGTACAGAGTCAGTTTAGCTGGATTTAACCAGTTGGAGACATCCAGATAACTGCCCATGCTAACCACAAAACTGCTTCCTATACAAAAAAAAAGGATATGATTGAAAATACACATTTATCTTATGAACTTCAAGAAGAGCACACCAAATTTCTACAGTTTTTTTTTCTTTGTCCTAAGATGTCCTACACTGAAGAAAAAATACTGTAGAATTTACAGTGAAATAATTGTAATTCATAAATTGCTAGTAATTTTTCTACCAATAATTAATCCATTTAATTTAATAAACAAATAAATAAATGTTACTTTTCAACTACATGTCAACTAACCCATAGTAGCAGAGGCGGACAGTAACTAAGTAAATTTACTTGAGTATTGTACTTAAGTACACTTTTTAAGTATCTGTACTTTACTTGAGTATTATTTTTTCTGGGAACTTATGACTTTAACTTCACTACATTTGAAAGACAAATATTGTACTTTTCACTCCACTACATTTCTATCAATGTCCTCGAAGTAGAAAGTCGTTACTATGTAGCAGCTTTGAAAGTCAGTAGGTGATTTTTTTCTTCTCTAAAACGTGACTTTCTTTTTTTCAGACAGTTTATCAGTAATCACTCTTGTAGGGCTACATGAAGAGATTTCCCAGCATTTTTTGAACACTGACCAGTGGCAAATAATAAGAAGTTAATATTGTGGTATATATTAGACTGATTTTGCTAAATTGTGTAGCAATTGTGTAAGTGAAAATATTACCTATAAAGCCACAGAAGAACTGTGCGTCTCCTAATAAAACACAAAAGGTGTTGGACTGAAGCAGCACTGCACAGACTGTTCTGTGTG
>NW_015506052.1:263209-282756 GCF_001515645.1 Sinocyclocheilus grahami | reverse complement strand
AAGTACTACTACGTACAACAATAAAACAGTGCATTGACATAAAAAAGGAAATTTACTTTTGGTACTTAAGTATTTTAAAAAGCAAGTACTTCTGTACTTTTACTTAAGTAAAAATCTGTCTTTACAACTTTTACTTGTAATGGAGAAATATTTGACCAGCAGTATCTGTACTTTCACTCAAGTAATGGAGTTGAGTACTTTGTCCGCCTCTGCAGAGTAGTAGTTGACTGTAAATTGATGGTTAGGGTTAAGGAAGTTTTTGTAAGTAAACATGCAATTGGAAATGTACTTATAGTCAGTAGAATGTCTGTTGGGGAGCATCAAAATAAAGAGTTAGATATTAAGCAGACATGCTGTTAAAGCAATAAGCCCCAAGTAGCCATGGTTTACAGTGAATTTATAACAGCTAAGGGGCATTGTTAGGCACGACGCCCCCTTAGCTGTTATAAACTCACTGTAAACCACGGCTTCATGGTTATTCCATATACACTGTCAAAAATGACAGTGAATTTAACGGTAAAAGACTGTAAAAATGCTACAGTAAAAACCTGTTAAATGGTGAACAGTAAATTCCCCTACTATATACGGTGAAAAACTGTATTGGACATTAATTTTATGGTAGTGTACCATTTTTGGAAGTGAACAAGACCGTATAATTTACAGTGAATAACCGTAAATTGACATTCCCAGAATTCACTGCGTTACATTTCAAATGTGATGGGAATAAAAAAAAAATTAATAAATAAAGTGTAATGATATTAATAAAAAACATTATTCTTCCACCAATCAATGTAGTTCCTCAGAATCAGTTGTGGTTGCAACAAGTGGTTGCTGAGCAACACACAAACGTAAACAAAGTTGCATGTTTGTAGAGTAATTTACAACAGTTTCAAATGTGGCTCAGCCAATCAGAATCAAGGACCATATCCGTTTTATAGTAGCCTAGTGCATCCCACATTTTTCAACATTAACATTTTAATATAACATAGTCATTATGGCCTTTAGAAAAATGTTTTTTTGAGGAGGTGGGGTAGTGCACAATAGGCCCCTGTGGCGCGGCCTAAGCTTTTGTCCTTAATGGCATTTTTTTCCTTACATTACTTTTACTTTTATACTTTAAGTAGTTTTGAAACCAGTACTTTTGCACTTTTACTTGAGTAAAAAGCTTGAGTTGATACTTCAACTTCTACAGAAGTCTTTTTAAACCCTAGTATCTATACTTCTACCTGAGTAATGAATGTGAATACTTTTGACACCAGTGTATAAATGACTGCTAATGGCTTGCAAAGTTACTTATAGCTAGTAAAATGTCTAAAGTGGACTTTCAAAATAAAGTGTTAGAAATAAAACTAATAAATGAGGCAGACACAAATGCAAGGAATTTACAGCCATTGACTGACTGTGCAACAAAATTCATTTTAAGGCCTTGTTTTGTAGAAGATTTTTATTGGGCAAAATATGAACTACTCAAGTATAATCAATGTGAATCTAGCCATTTATATATCAAGTTATTCTACTGTTATAATCATGTATCTGTGTGTGAGGCCTGCATGAGACCTCCTTGGTGCAGACATTACAAAAATACAGTATATGGTAAAGTTGCATGTCCTGTTTTGACATTAGACAAAATATATGATGGGGCCTCTTTAGTCATGGAACATAAACTGGGGCCTCCTGTCTGCTTCTGCGTGGCAGGATGGAGACACAGCCAAAAGAGGTTAACGAGTTGATAAACAATAACCATATATATGAAATGTATTTGAACATGGGCATGCCTTCAGAAAGCACTGTATAAAAGAGAGTACAGACACAGACTCGAGAGATTTTCTGCAGATTATCTCTAGACTGCATTATCTCTCTGATAATAAAAGTCTATTTTTCTGGCAGCAAAACCCAAAGACTCTGAGAATGATTCCTCACAGCACCGGCAGAAGCCACCACAGTTTCCACCAAAATTTGTGTGTGAATGCACTTCTCCAATGCACTTCTCCACTGTGACTGGATGGCTGGGTAAAAAGTAACATAAATGATTGTTGCTTTTTACCCAAAATGTTGAATGTGCCATGCTCTGTAGGAAACAAATGCTCACTGGCTCTCCATGCTGCTGCAGCCATTTTATTTAAATATATGTGATATTAAATACATCTGATAAATGACTAAATAAATATGTGACGCTCACATTGAAAACAATTGAACAATACACTTTAGTGGAAACACAACTTAAGACCAGGAGGTCAGAATCTCTTGAAACATCTCCAGGCCTAAGAGTCCAGTGTTCATGAGTCCATCGAACAAACACTGAACAAGGATGACGTGCATGGCAGGACGTGCTCTTCAATATCTGCCAAAGCCCAGATCTCTCCCCAAAGCAGAATTAAGCAGCGTTTCTAAATAAGTTTCTCCTTCTCTTGTGTGTCCATCATCTCTCAGGATGACGTTTACACCTGTCCTGTTCTGCTGATGTGTGAATTCAGCGCTTCCCAAAGATAAGGGCGACTTAAATTAAATTGCTTTGCTGCTTCATAATCCTCTCTGCCGTCTTAAACCCGAGAGCGGAGGCAGAGCGGGACGTGTGGACGCCTGCCAGACTGACACCCACTCAGGGACACCCAGGAGCGGCGCAGAGACACAGGGATTTAACACAGCATGGCAGCTATTGTGCCTGAGATTCACTACACGGCAGTATGATGAGATGCAGCCAGAACAAAGTTTCTGCTGGAGAAAGAAGAACCGTCTAGCTCAAAAGTCAACAAAGAAACACATAACTATATAATAATATTGTTTTGTTGGCTACACAAAATAATGTGAATATGAAATTATTTTAATGTAATTTTCTTTTTATTTATCCATTCAGTTTCCTAAAGATGGTATTCATTAACAGATGTAACACTAATTTACTGATCATTCACCGATTACTTACTGGCACTGGTCATTATTCAAATGGAAACAGAGGGATGCAGTCAATTCATTTGCTTCAAAACAAACAAATAAATAAATAAAGAAGTCCCTACGCATAATTTCAAACACTTTAAATGCTTTAGTAAAAATATGCAGGCAATTATTTCTGTTTACTGATATGTATAACAATAAAGAGAAATATGATTAAATATATTCCTTAATTGCATTTAGAAAAACAGTTATTGAATATTTATAGCAAGCATTGTCCTAGTTCTTGTATTAAAATTGTGTTCTTCTTTTTTACATGTGCTTTAGCTAAATAGCTGTTTTTTTTTAATTATGGTTCCTCTGGTTAATATTGTGTCAGTATTTGGAGAGAATCGGTATGGGTTGATTCATTATGGTTTCATTCATTAAAAAAAACAAAAACATTTTACTTGTTAGACCATCAGTGTAACAAGTATTTATTTCATTATTTATTCCACTTTGTTATTTGTTTTGAAGTCATATATATATATATATATATATATATATAGGCATTCAGTTTGGGAGCATCCAACATAAACTCAAAACCATCAAAAGACTGCCAAAAAAAAAAACTTATGCTCCACCAAGCAGTGCTATTGCAATAAATATAATGTCGTTTTTTTTTTTATATACCATATATATAATTCATATGGATGCACTCAAAATTTACCATGCATTATACTTATGTAAAACATAATTGCATTTTACGTCCTTTAAAAAAACCCTCATAGACAGGAAGGCTATAGCATAAGCTAAATATACAGCTAAAAGCAGTGGACCATGTCTGAAATGAGTTTGACTAATGGCTGGGGGTTTCAAAGAAACAGTGTGTGTTTTCAGAAAAAAACATTTCTGATGACCTTCTGAATACCCCCTAAGAAACAATCAGCTGCGGAATGTCAGCGAACAGTTTAATTAGAAACCTGATGCTGGCGACTGTGACCTCTTCAAATCTCAGACTAATGTAAGAGCTTTAACTTGATACTAATTATACAACCATTACAGGAGAGCTACCTGTATATGTAAAGTGTGGGCTAATACGAGTGATACAAACTTTTAGTTTGTCTGCATCTTTCTAAAAAAAAAAAAAAACACAACAGATGGAGCCCATGACCCCCAGCAAACCTACCAGAGCATGTATGAAAAAATCACCTAGAAAACATGCCCTCAAATTAAGATATTTTCGGGTCCTGGAATGCATGTGTGTCTGTGTGTGTGTGTGTGTGTGTATTGCCTACTTCACCATATTTTGGGAGACAAATTTGTACCCAGAAGTGTTAAACCTGACAAAATCTCCCAAAACCACCTCATTTGTAAAATTTGAATAAGAATCACATATTTTGTTTGTTTTTTGTTGTTGTTGTGTGTGTGTGTGTGTGTGTGTGGCTATAGAGGATCAAATGTCCTCACTAATATAGTGGAATTTAATGACACTGATTTGTGAGGAAATATTATGTGTCCCCACTAATTAAAAGGCTCATAAATCAGCTAAATCACACTTGTGTTTACATCTAATGATGTGCAGGTTTCTGTGAGAGTTGGCAGAGGGGTTAGGGTATGACAGAAAACCTCATTAAACCAACAGAAAAAAGGAAGTCTTAAGATTTGTGTGTGTGTGTGTGTGTTACTTCAGTCTTTAAAAATTAATCACTCAGTTCTGTAAAACAATAACCTTCATAATGCAGTTACAGCAACCAGATAAAAGGAAGAAATTATAATAACATGTGGCACATATACAGCAGGTGGAATCTGCAATTTAGGTCATCCCAATACAAGCAGCTGCAGTTTCCCTCATTGCATCTTTTTTTTTTTCTCACCACAACACTCAGATGCAGATTATTTCAGATTTATTCTAAACATATCATAGCCAGATCATCTCACACCTTCTGTACTGTGTGTGTGTGTGTTTTGGCCATGTTTGTTCTCTGATGGTTAAAGCAGCCGACAGCGACTCTGACAGATGGTCCAGCATCTCTGGACTGCAGCATCAGCATCACATGGCTTTAATTAAAAAGGTTTCTATGCTCTTCAGTAGCCGAATGTCTTCTGACCTTTGCTCGCTCTCACCCTCATTACTGTGCACAATCGCTGTGAGATCGTACAGATCTCTTGCTTTCTTCTTTTTAAGAGATTTGCAATTTCAGAATTATATCTTATCATTAATTAATTTGAATAATTTGAAGCAGATATGATGAACTCATATGGCCATGGCTGAATTTTTACTCAGTCTCTCTCTCTGATACACTGACAAACTGTCCAAGATTAACTCAAAGCATGCAGTTAAAAAAATCTGCATGCTTTGTTTCTCCCTGTGTTTCTCTTAGACAGCAGTGAGATTATATGAAGATCAAACAGAACTTTCTTTAGAAGAACTCTGTTTATTTATTTATTTTTGTGCACAAAAATTGTTCTGGCAAGATATGCTTTTAAAATATTGGCTGGGAAAAAAATACTATATTTTGCCACCATTTTAACCCATAATGCAAATCTCATGAGGACAGACCAGGGCCTCTTCGAAATGGTGCACTTGATGTGCACTTGTTGTTCTGCAAAGCCTGCTGCATGCACGTGTCAGATGGTAGGGTTCCAAATTGACATTTAAATGTTTCAGAAGAGTGCTCACAAGTGCCACATTTGTGACCACTACAAGTTCTTGATGTGCATGTTCGTAAAGCTTTAGGGCAGCATTTGTGACAAAATCAAAAGGGTCAGGGTTTGGCTAGTTAGAATGTTCATGTTGTACAAGTTATTGTGGCTTTATCCAATAACAAGGCTCATTGAAAAAAAAAAACACTCAAAAAATGTACCCTTACATACAATTCACTGCAGTTTCTAGCTGAAATGAACACCAGTGGTAGTAAAACACTAACAACTTTTATTCCTTTTCACACAAATTATGTTTACAGGGCAGTGATTATTGATTAGCAAAGACTTAATTTCACATGGTTCCATGCACAATACTATGGCATGAGCTCAAACCACTTTTACCATAGTGTATGATTTCTAAACTAATGAATTTTGATGTCTACATCACATAACCAGCTCCATATATATATATGACTTTTCTGACATAGTAAACTTGCTTGGTAGCGCACCTGGTACAGCATTACACTTGTGATATGAAGCACTTGGGTACAAGTGCCGTAAAACACAAGTCATGATAAAAGAATTCAAAACTTGTAGTAGCAAGACAAAATGTCATGGTTGCTTCAGCAAAGTTTTTTTTTTTAATCTCATAATTTCTGTTGTTAACACTATCAGTTTAGGTTTAGGTAGGTGAACCCTTAAATGCATGGATGTTTTGCCAATCATTATTACACATTCGGTTCCCTCTCAGTCGGTCACTCTCGACGTCACGTCGGAGGACCGACGAATTGGGATCTCGCTTAGAGGGACCAATCTACTTCGAGTGTAAACTAAACGAGCCAATGCACATTGGCATGCGATTATTGCATCCAGCTGCTGCTGATCACAGCGTGAGTATAAGTAGGCAGCAGGTGCAGCGCATATTCAGCTTTTCGCTTCGGAGCCGAGCGATCACATCGTTCCGCTCCTGACTACTCTACGGAGAGAAGACTGAACGAGTTCAGCACGCTCTTGGAGAGCTCTTCGTGTTGGAGGACGGCGCTTCAGCGGTGGTGGTTTCCCGTGTCGAGTGGGTTGCACACATCAGGCCGCACTACCCCCTGATTGTGTTGCAAATGATCATCTCCCCTGTGCGCCCAGCACGCTAAAAGAGCTTTTTCCCCTAAAAGAGCAAATTCGGGTGCGTCTTTCTAAAGACGACGTTGCTTGGCAAACTTGACGTTACGTCTTTATAAAGACGATGTGGGTCTTGCTATAGACAACGTATCACCCGGGCGTTCTGGATGCGGTCGTTACCTGGCGCTGGGTGATGGTCACGATCGCTGCCTCTCGTGCCTGGGCATGAAGCACGCTGAGGTGGCTTTCGTGGATGGCTCATGCTCCCATGGCGGGGGTATGACCATCTCGGAGTTGCGGACCAGACTCCGTTACCTGCAAAGGGGCGGAGTGCCCGTGCCACTGCCTAGATCTGGGGTTCCCTCTGGTGGCAGCCGGGGGCGTCCTTTTTCTGGCGGTGGGCGGACTGGTCTTACGGTCACGGTGAGGAATTCCCCTCCGGGGATGCCCGAACCCGCCGGCACTGCGAAACCAGCGGAGCTTTCAGTAGAGCAGGCTGGACCCTTCTGGGGGGTACCACTTGTTTCTTCTGTTTGCCAATGTGCATTGGCTCGTTTAGTTTACACTCGAAGTAGATTGGTCCCTCTAAGCGAGATCCCAATTCGTCGGTCCTCCGACGTGACGTCTCCGTTCCCTCCTTCAGGGAACGAGGATTACATACGTAACCGAGACGGTCTTTAGCAACCTGGGCCTATATATCCAGCATTGATGGATCTCTAACTCCTGAAAAAGCAAATAAAAACCCTCTTGATGTTTAAAATAAAGCATATTTTGTTACCTTTTGAAACTTATATGGGTTCAGTTTGAGCAGATAATTTTACCATCGCTGTCATCATCAGAGCGCACTTCCACAGTACATTCAGCATCTGGCTCATATTCGCGATCTCAACCATAATCTCAAAACATTTTCAGTGACTTCAAAATACATATTTTGATCGCTGCCAGCTTATTCACTACATCCTCCATCAAATGACAGTGACATTTATATTCCATTACATACAGTAATCGCTCTACAGTAAAGCCATTCAAACTAATTTACTATTTGCTGATGATATTCTTTTTTTATGCCTGCAGTAATTATGAGTGAAACATCAAGTCATCGTTGTCTATCAAACAGTGCCACCTCGAGGAATAAAGGTGAATTGCACATATTCAGTAATAAGATATTTAAATATTGTTATGCAGGAAAATACACTTACATTATTGCACCCGGAGTATGCATTTAAGGGTTAAGGGAAGGTGCTACGTTATTTTCAAACATTATATAGAATTAACCTTTTGGTACCACTCCTTTTATTTCCAAAATGTCACTTCACTCTGCAAGTGTTGCAGAGCAGCAAAATATAATTTTGTCTTCTCACAGCAAGGTTGTTAATTCAAATCCATTAACTAATAAAATGTAGAAAGATACTTTGAACACAATGAAAGTAACTTTAGATACAAGTGTCAACTAAATGCATCACAATAAAGATTACAAAAAAGCCTAAAATCCACCAAGCTGGAATCAGGTAAATTAATGATCATTAATATTTTGTTTGTATTGCTGTACTGAATCTACTTAAATGTACTAAAAAGGAAGTATAATAAAAAAGGTTCCTATTGGTGTTAAAATAATACATTGTGGCTGTCTATAGATTGCTCACCGTCAGCGATGAAGTGTTCAGGAACGTGGAGCGTGACCTTGACGGTGAGAGGACAGGACGTTTGTGTGCCGTACACGACTGCCACCACACACGTGCAGACGGTGATCAGTGTTAACGTGACCTTGCTCATGGGACTCTGAGGGCAGCCTGTGGGAACAGACAGAGAAACACAATTATACAGATCAGACACCTGCTGTTATTTCACATGACGTCACACCTCTCCCACTCACCATCACATGGACCCCTCACTGAACTGCTGCCCCTCCACCATATTATTATATGAATATATACATCTATCTATATATATATATATATATATATATATATATACACACACACACTATTTTTTATTAATTTAGGCTCAGTACGGTTGTTTTTAAAAATAAGTTTCTTCTGCTCACCAAGACTGCATTTATTTGATCACAAATACAGTAAAAAAGTGAAATAGTATTCAAATAACTGTGTTCTATGTGACTACATTTTAAAATGTAATCTATTGCTTTGATCAAAACAAATTTTTTCAGCATCATTACTCCAGTCTTCAGTGTCACATGATCCTTAAGAAATCATTCTAATATGCTGATTTGCTGCTCAATAAACATTTCTTATTCCATACTTTGAAGACAGATTTTACTGATTCATATTCATATTTTTGTGCAAACCGTGATGCATTATTATTATTATTATTTGTTTATTTTATTTATTTTTTACACGTGTCTGTAAAGTCATTTTTGATTAATTTAATGCATTCTTGTTGAATGAAAAATATTGGAAGAAAAATTTCAGATAAAACAAGATGTTTTGTGAGGAACAATTCTGTTCACTCACACTAATCTGAGTGTTTCAAAAGCATTTTTTTATTTTTTTTTTTTTTTGTGGTGCCCCCCCCCCCCCCCCCCACAGTTTAATCATGTCACTGTCTAATATAATAACAACAGCAGATAACAGTTTTCTTTTCCAAGCTGTTCTCAGAATTCTCCACTTCATTCCAATGGAATGTTCTATATTGCTTGCCTGGGTGAGAAACAATAACCAAAGGAGGGGTGGAGCTTATGGAAAGGTCAATTCGGACCACTTAATACAGCGAGAAACTCTAACGCTACAATAAAACGAGGGACTGCAAGTGCCCTGATGCTTTCTGAGGACAGCCTGACTATAAATTGAATCCTCAAGCTCCCTGTAGTGTAGACGTGGGAGTGAGAGTGTTTATTCCCATGTCTCAAAGCTCTGTGATGACGATCAGATTTATGTAACGTAGAAAGAAAAGCTTAAAGTCCAACAGGAGCAATTTGTCTGTGCGACAGAGGTTAAACTTAAACTCTGAAACCTCCACATATAGTGAGAAATGACAAATAGGATTTGACAGCTTTAATGAAGATCAGATGCTCTGAAGTCAAAGAACAGCATGTAATAACAAACAGGTAACAATTAATACCAGCACCAGTTCCCAACAAGCAAGCAATATTATTCTCATGAACATATTGGTGACCTTCACAAGCAAACAAACTCTCTACGCTATTTATTCTGTTCTTCAATTAGCTAAGTTTAGAAAAGGCCTTGTTAAGACATGACTGATTTCTTTGTGCAAAGAAACAGATAATGGGTTTTCATCATCACCCAACATGACTGAGATATCAGAGTTAGCCTAAAAATAATATATAATAACTGTTGTCTTGAAAACTGTGCTGAGATACACGACTAAGTGTTATAGAGGGCCTGGCGGGGTGAAATAAAAAGTGAAAGTAACTCCTCTTCAAGCAACTTGAAGAACCTGAGATTTCTGTAGATTGCATCCAAACATCTCACAGATGCATGTATTTGTTTTGTTGTCTCTGCCGTGTTCAACACTCCTCCGAGAGGTCACACCTGGCTTGTTCTTCACAGTGCATTCACAGTATCTCACGTCTCTTCCAGTACAATCTGTTCCTAACCGTAGCCATCAGTGAACAACCCATAATTATTAGCTACATCTCGACTGAAGATCCAGAAAATATTTTCAAAAAAACATACAATGGGCGCTGAGCAAGTGGATTAGAAACAGATGGATGTGAACACAGGTAAACAAAAGTGCAAATCACCACCTGGAAGAGATTCTGAACTTATGACAAAAAAAAACAGGATATGCACACATTATAGATCTTGCAATGTTGTACATATTTAAACATGATTGTTAAGACTTTACGATTAGTATTAACAATTAATAATCTTTGTTAAAATCAATTGTTAGTTTATGTTATCTCAAGTCCATGAATAATATTAACATATTTGTTTTGATTGTAATAATGCATCAGTAAATACTAAAGCTCATGTTAGGTAAGATTAATAAGTGCTTTAGAAACATTTTAATTGTTAGTTCATGTTAGTAATGTAACTAATGCTAACAAATGGAAGCATATTTTAAAGTGTAGCACATTATTTTAATCTTATTTGTATAGGGATATAGGCCAATTTGCACATTTTAAAACAAAAACAGGTGTTTAATACACTATCATGAATGAAAAACATTAAAGTAAAAACAGAAAAGAGATATTAATTAAAGCCTTGAATCTTTTTAAAACATATTTATATTATATATACTTTTGTATACATGTTATATACTTTTAATACCTGTTTTTATTGTACTATTCACTCCACTGATTTATTCAAAAACACTGAATCATTCAGGAACTAAACATCACTGCTTGTTAATTAATTCATTCAAATTTCCCTGTTACTCATATACATTCACTGAAGCAGTTATCATTGCTGGTTCAGAGTTTTTTTTTAATATAAATGCTGTTGTTTTTGTTTGTATGTAAATGTATGTTTTTGTTATGTTTTTCACCGATTCACTAAAAAGAGCCAGCTTATAAGAGTCATTTTTCGGGAATGAAACTACACTGGCCACAGCGTATGTTCTGCTCTGTAGATTTTGTGTTGTGGCACCATTGCACAGTATTGGCGACCCTTGCAGACAGGCAAAATAATGCCTATGCGAGAACTGTTCTGGGAATTTTTTTTAAATAAGAGCTGATTTCTGAATAAAACCCCTAAATTAATCCCAATAGTAACTTTGTTATCGGCCTAAAACACAAGAATATTGACTTGTGAATAAAGTGATGTGGTGCAAAAGCATTTAACAGGATTCTTTTGAAATGGTTTATAAATTTTGTGTTCCAATTACAATGTATTTGTCACGGTTTGCTACTGTGAGGAGCACGGAGCGAGGAACAAGGAGACCAGGAGTACAAAATAAAGGGGTTTAATATTCTCTAACTGTTGTCTTGAAAACTGTGCTGAGATACACGACTAAGTGTTATAGAGGGCCTGGCGGGGTGAAATAAAAAGTGAAAGTAACTCCTCTTCAAGCAACTTGAAGAACCTGAGATTTCTGTAGATTGCATCCAAACATCTCACAGATGCATGTATTTGTTTTGTTGTCTCTGCCGTGTTCAACACTCCTCCGAGAGGTCACACCTGGCTTGTTCTTCACAGTGCATTCACAGTATCTCACGTCTCTTCCAGTACAATCTGTTCCTAACCGTAGCCATCAGTGAACAACCCATAATTATTAGCTACATCTCGACTGAAGATCCAGAAAATATTTTCAAAAAAACATACAATGGGCGCTGAGCAAGTGGATTAGAAACAGATGGATGTGAACACAGGTAAACAAAAGTGCAAATCACCACCTGGAAGAGATTCTGAACTTATGACAAAAAAAAACAGGATATGCACACATTATAGATCTTGCAATGTTGTACATATTTAAACATGATTGTTAAGACTTTACGATTAGTATTAACAATTAATAATCTTTGTTAAAATCAATTGTTAGTTTATGTTATCTCAAGTCCATGAATAATATTAACATATTTGTTTTGATTGTAATAATGCATCAGTAAATACTAAAGCTCATGTTAGGTAAGATTAATAAGTGCTTTAGAAACATTTTAATTGTTAGTTCATGTTAGTAATGTAACTAATGCTAACAAATGGAAGCATATTTTAAAGTGTAGCACATTATTTTAATCTTATTTGTATAGGGATATAGGCCAATTTGCACATTTTAAAACAAAAACAGGTGTTTAATACACTATCATGAATGAAAAACATTAAAGTAAAAACAGAAAAGAGATATTAATTAAAGCCTTGAATCTTTTTAAAACATATTTATATTATATATACTTTTGTATACATGTTATATACTTTTAATACCTGTTTTTATTGTACTATTCACTCCACTGATTTATTCAAAAACACTGAATCATTCAGGAACTAAACATCACTGCTTGTTAATTAATTCATTCAAATTTCCCTGTTACTCATATACATTCACTGAAGCAGTTATCATTGCTGGTTCAGAGTTTTTTTTTAATATAAATGCTGTTGTTTTTGTTTGTATGTAAATGTATGTTTTTGTTATGTTTTTCACCGATTCACTAAAAAGAGCCAGCTTATAAGAGTCATTTTTCGGGAATGAAACTACACTGGCCACAGCGTATGTTCTGCTCTGTAGATTTTGTGTTGTGGCACCATTGCACAGTATTGGCGACCCTTGCAGACAGGCAAAATAATGCCTATGCGAGAACTGTTCTGGGAATTTTTTTTAAATAAGAGCTGATTTCTGAATAAAACCCCTAAATTAATCCCAATAGTAACTTTGTTATCGGCCTAAAACACAAGAATATTGACTTGTGAATAAAGTGATGTGGTGCAAAAGCATTTAACAGGATTCTTTTGAAATGGTTTATAAATTTTGTGTTCCAATTACAATGTATTTGTCACGGTTTGCTACTGTGAGGAGCACGGAGCGAGGAACAAGGAGACCAGGAGTACAAAATAAAGGGGTTTAATATTCTCTTCAGGGAATCACACGTAGCACAAGGAGGGGACATAAACAATTCCGGACAAAGAAACTCAGAACGGGACTCACTATAAATACACAGACACCAATGGGACACACCCGGGAGCAAATTAATGAATTAAGCAAACACAGCTGGAACCAAATTCATACAACGAGGACAGGAACAGGAAGCACCAAATAAGGAAAACAGGAACATACACGTGACAGATCGCCCCTCTCCCGGACGGCGCATCCCGCGCCATAACAGTACTATTTGGGGGGGGGTTTAGGGGCAGATCAGGGAGCTATGGCGGATCAGGGGACTCAGCAGGCCATGGCGGAGCAGACAGTTCAGGGAGCCATGGCAGATCAGGGGACTCGGGAGGCCATGGCGGATCCTCCGTGGCCTAAGCCACGGCCTCGGCCACCATGGCCACGGGCATATGCCCCATAAAAAAAAAAAAATTTCTTTTGTGGGAAAACTAGGTATTCTGGGGGTCGCTCAGGAGGAGCGGGCTCTGGCGGGTGCTCAGGAGGAGCGGGCACTTGAGGGCGCTCTGGAATGCGCTTACGAGGAGCGGGCACTGGGCCTGGAGCCGACACTGAAGCGAGCTCTGGGGCTGGGGCCGAAACTGGGCAGAACTGGGGATCAGGAGCCCTCCCTGGGCTTAACGTTAGGCTATTTAGGGGTACTACTGTAAGAATCACCGTTTAATTACCCATCTTTTTTGACCAAAAACAGAAAAGAGATATTAATTAAAGCCTTGAATCTTTTTAAAACATATTTATATTATATATACTTTTGTATACATGTTATATACTTTTAATACCTGTTTTTATTGTACTATTCACTCCACTGATTTATTCAAAAACACTGAATCATTCAGGAACTAAACATCACTGCTTGTTAATTAATTCATTCAAATTTCCCTGTTACTCATATACATTCACTGAAGCAGTTATCATTGCTGGTTCAGAGTTTTTTTTTAATATAAATGCTGTTGTTTTTGTTTGTATGTAAATGTATGTTTTTGTTATGTTTTTCACCGATTCACTAAAAAGAGCCAGCTTATAAGAGTCATTTTTCGGGAATGAAACTACACTGGCCACAGCGTATGTTCTGCTCTGTAGATTTTGTGTTGTGGCACCATTGCACAGTATTGGCGACCCTTGCAGACAGGCAAAATAATGCCTATGCGAGAACTGTTCTGGGAATTTTTTTTAAATAAGAGCTGATTTCTGAATAAAACCCCTAAATTAATCCCAATAGTAACTTTGTTATCGGCCTAAAACACAAGAATATTGACTTGTGAATAAAGTGATGTGGTGCAAAAGCATTTAACAGGATTCTTTTGAAATGGTTTATAAATTTTGTGTTCCAATTACAATGTATTTGTCACGGTTTGCTACTGTGAGGAGCACGGAGCGAGGAACAAGGAGACCAGGAGTACAAAACAAAGGGGTTTAATATTCTCTTCAGGGAATCACACGTAGCACAAGGAGGGGGCATAAACAATTCCGGACAAAGAAACTCAGAACGGGACTCACTATAAATACACAGACACCAATGGGACACACCCGGGAGCAAATTAATGAATTAAGCAAACACAGCTGGAACCAAATTCATACAACGAGGACAGGAACAGGAAGGACCAAATAAGGAAAACAGGAACATACACGTGACAGATCGCCCCCCTCCCGGACGGCGCATCCCGCGCCATAACAGAACTATTTGGGGGGGGTTTAGGGTCGGATCAGGGAGCTATGGCGGATCAGGGGACTCAGCAGGCCATGGCGGAGCAGACAGTTCAGGGAGCCATGGCAGATCAGGGGACTCGGGAGGCCATGGCGGATCCTCCGTGGCCTAAGCCACGGCCTCGGCCACCATGGCCACGGGCATATGCCCCATAAAAAAAAAAAAATTTCTTTTGTGGGAAAACTAGGTATTCTGGGGGTCGCTCAGGAGGAGCGGGCTCTGGCGGGTGCTCAGGAGGAGCGGGCACTTGAGGGCGCTCTGGAATGCGCTTACGAGGAGCGGGCACTGGGCCTGGAGCCGACACTGAAGCGAGCTCTGGGGCTGGAGCCGACACTGGAGCGAGCTCTGGGGTTTATATCAATCAACATATTTAGGTTAGGCTATTTAGGGGTACTACTGTTTAATTACCCATCTTTTTTGACCACTAATCTAGGATGCATCCACTTTTTTATTTACTAGTTTTCATAGCATTCATTTAAATTTCACTTTTTTGTGCTGAAGTAAGAAATCCTTTCATATTGACAAATTATGTTAAGTAATTCAACAATGATTCATGTGTATGACTAATACATAAATAAATTATTATATTACATTGTTTAGTTATTTAACTCTTATTGAAATAATGGGTTACAATGACACATCTTTAAACATGAAACTGGCCGCAATCACTGTGGAAGACTTAAGAGTACATTAGCATATGTTCCAACACAACAGCATATAAACATTCCAAACACACACTGACTCACTCTCTCTCTTGGCTTTCAGAAGTGAATGAGCCCCGGGTAACACCCCCCCCCCCCCCCCCCCAAAAAAAATATATTTTTTCTTTGGGAAAACTAGGTATTCTGGGGGTCGCGGGCTCTGGCGGGTGCTCAGGAGGAGCGGGCACTTGAGGGCGCTCTGGAATGCGCTTACGAGGGGCGGGCACTGGGCCTGGAGCCGACACTGAAGCGAGCTCTGGGGCTGGAGCCGACACTGGAGCGAGCTCTGGGGTTTATATCAATCAACAGCAAAGTGTTAGGCTATTTAGGGGTACTACTGTAAGAATCACCGTTTAATTACCCATCTTTTTTGACCACTAATCTAGGATGCATCCACTTTTTTATTTACTAGTTTTCATAGCATTCATTTAAATTTCACTTTTTTGTGCTGAAGTAAGAAATCCTTTCATATTGACAAATTATGTTAAGTAATTCAACAATGATTCATGTGTATGACTAATACATAAATAAATTATTATATTACATTGTTTAGTTATTTAACTCTTATTGAAATAATGGGTTACAATGACACATCTTTAAACATGAAACTGGCCGCAATCACTGTGGAAGACTTAAGAGTACATTAGCATATGTTCCAACACAACAGCATATAAACATTCCAAACACACACTGACTCACTCTCTCTCTTGGCTTTCAGAAGTGAATGAGCAAGTCTTTGATAAAGCTTAGCAGAGCTTCTCACTTCTGTGGCCTTCATGCTAGAGAGCATCTTCCACACAATGCTAAGCAACACTACTGGCTGTGCATTGAAAATACTCTTGCACACATATAAAACATGACAAATACTGATTAGACACAAAAACACATGTACACATAAAATGCATCTCACCCTTCTGTTAATTTCTGATGTGCTTCGATCGCTTTCTGTGTCTGTCTGCAATGCAATAACTCACAGGATAACTTCAGTCTGAGTTGTTTATCAATGACCATTTTCAAACTGAAAATCGCGGCTCGACAAGAAAACAAATATATGCAACAGAACCGTAGAGATGGATCCTCTCTGAACTCTGAGTATGTTTTTTTAAAATTTGCACTTCAAGTTAAGCCATTCTTAGAAAAGATTCAAATATTTTTTTCTATAGGTCTATCACAATGCGTGCGGTAGAGGGTTAAGAAAGCATGCAAAATAAGCCTTGAATGCTAGCTACCACAGGTTCGCAGCTCACTAGGTTTTGGAACACTGACAGTTTATAGGGCAGATTTTTGTATTAAATGAATCATTTTGCGATTAAATAGTCTTCGAGTAATTCCAGTGTGAACGGTAATGTTCATCTCATAAATTATCAGCGGGCTATTCTGAAAGCTTGTGATAGATGAGTGTGACAGCAGGACTCTGATGCTACACGTTGAGCAAATCATCTCTACCAGGAGTTGTTTGTCTCTCAACCCTGATAAAATAATAACAGGAAGTGACTGATTTTTCTTTCGCCACTTTTGGAGACATGGTGAGCTGCTTTGCATAGAGGGATCTTTGTTCCAGAAAAACAATTTCCAGTTTGGCCTTGTTTGATATTTTCCTTATGTTATGTGATCTGCTTCATGCATTCATGAACCTCAGTTTCAGCATTAAATAATGGACATTTAAAGCCAGTTTTACTTCAATTATAATTTTTCTTAATATTTTGAATTACATGTTATTTTTATATTTTCTGTTTTCACTCTAATTTTAGTTCAAGTTAGAAATTAAATTTAGAAAATTAGTAATGTTGCTAATGTTAGTAGCAGTAATGTATTTAAATTAATATTGTATACATTAGTAATGTATTTAAATTAATATTGACAATAAGTAGCACTTCTATTTTTTTTATTTTTTTTTACCGGTTTTAGTTTTAATTAATGAAAATAACCCTGGTTTGTCACTTTCCAAAAATACTGTAAAATTGGTGCGCCAATATATTTTTTAAGCAATAAAAGCATAGTCAGATGCTCTTTTGAGACGTTAGACATTATATAAATTATAATGTAACATAAAATTAATATTTGGAAAAAGCTTGTTTGAAATACACATTATGATTCAATAATTTTACATGAAATTATACCAGTCCAGTTCATCAAGTTATTAGAAAAGAGGCTTAATATTATTGTATCACTGTGTTTGGAATAATGTATTTTAAAACAATATACTTAAGTGCAAACTGAATATAATGTTTTCAGACACTTAGGGCCAGATTTACTAAACAGGACCAATTAGCGTTATAGCACAATTCCATAAAAGCGCCGAGGGGAGGGGAAAATTCTGCGGGTGATTTACTAACAATGCACATATTAAAGAACACAGACGTAGCCAGACCGTTTCCATTATTTACTATAATTTTGCGTCTGAAATTAGTTTTTGGTAAATCGTTCAAATGTATGTGTTTCCAAGCGGCAACACTGTGCAATAGTGAAATGGCATTATTACAATAGTTTAGCTAGCTAGCAAGGTCTGCTGTAATCTGTTAAGCTGTAACAATAACAAAATTAATACTAGTGATATAATGTTGATTAGTCGTATGTTAATGGCATTTGTATTATGGTTTACACAGTGTTGGATATTTAGGACACCCACACACTCGTTTACGATGCTGATAATGCGTCACAATGACAAAGACAACAAACAAAAGCGTTAGCAAAAGGGACATTGCCATGAGAGCAAAACTTGAGAAGCCCTAAAAATACATCTTACACCATCCTGTCTGCCAAACGCACCATGATTTTAGCTGTATTTAATGGATGCCTTTGTTTATTTATTAATCTGGCCAATTTAATATCCCAAAAGTTACTGTGTTACTCCTCCTACATCCCTGAAAGACCTGCAGGAAGTTTGTTTTACACTTAATTTGCCCCTTTTGGGCCAGATTTACTAAACAGGGCAAATTAGCGTTATAGCACAATTCCATAAAAACACTGATGGGAGGGGAAAATTCAGCGGGTGATTTACTAACAATGTGCACATTAAAGAACACAGACGCAGCCAGTTAATTTCCATAATGACCAGTGCAATATAACAAGAGCAGTGCAAATTACCACCATTTTTTGGGCATTAAATAATGGCGCAAATACCAGTAATTTGACGAGCGCAAACGTTAGTAAATCGCATTGCATGATTCATTTTAATACTCTCCTCCCATAAATTTTAAGTCTGAAAGGTTAACTCCTACAAATGCATATTCAATAAGGTCAGGTGCAAAAATAACTGTCCACGCCTTTTCAGCGCTAATGCTTCACTGCTAATCTTTAGTAAATCCTGACAGTACTATTTTAACGCCAAAAGATGGTTTGTGCTGGCACAAGCTGTTAGTAAATATGGCCCTTACTGTACACTGTAATACAATTGTATGACACAATAAATACAGTGCCTTGCGAAAATATTCATACCCCTTCATTTTTTTCACATTTTGTTAAGTTGCTGCCTTATGCTAAACTGCTTTAAATTACTTTTTTCCCACATCAATCTACACTCCATACACCATAATGGTAAAGCAAAAAAAAGGTTTTTAACATCTTTGCAAATTTATTAAAAATAAAAACTTATTTATATAAGTTTTTAAGTATTTATATCCTTATCTGGGACAGTTGAAATTTAGCTCAGGAGCATTCATATTGCTTGTAGATGTTACTACACTTTGAGTGAAGTTAACCTGTGGCAAATTCAATGGAATGGGTATAATTTGGAAAGGCACACACCTCTTAATAAAAGGTCTAACAGCTGATAATGCATATCAGAGCAAAAACCAAGCCCTGGGGTCAAAAGAACTGTGTGTAGAGCTCAGAAACAGGTTTGTGTCAAGCCACACATCTGGGGAAGAGTTCAGAAAAAAATTCTGCTTCATTGAAGGTTTACAGAATCATGTAGCCTTCATTATCCACAATTGAAGATGTTTGAAACATCTAGAACTCTACTTAGAGCTGGCCTCCTGGCCAAACTGAGCAAC
>NW_015506052.1:254554-262385 GCF_001515645.1 Sinocyclocheilus grahami | reverse complement strand
AGATGTTACTACACTTCAAGTGAAGTTAACCTGTGGCAAATTCAATTGAATGGGTATGATTTGGAAAGGCACTCTTAATAAAAGGTCTAACAGCTGATAATGCATATCAGAGCAAAAACCAAGCCCTGGGGTCAAAAGAACTGTGTGTAGAGCTCAGAAACAGGTTTGTGTCAAGCCACACAGCTGGGGAAGATTTCAGAAAAAAAACTGCTTCATTGAAGGGTCACAGAAGCATGTAGTCTCTGTTACCAAAAAATCCTCACCCTCCAGTTGTTCCAAACCTGCAAGAATATCTTTATTCTGTTGAACACAAAATAAGATATTTTTGAAGAATGTTCAAACTCTTAATGGTAGCCGCTGACTCTGTTATCCATAATGGAAGATGTTTGAAATAACCAGGAGCTGGCCTCCTGGCCAAACTGAGCAACTGATGGAGAAGGGTCTTGGTTAGAGTGGTGACCAAGACCATGATGGTCACTCTAGTTGAGCTTCATGATCATATATGCATATGGGATACAGCCTCATGCTGTGGGGCTGTTTTTCAGTGGCAGGGACCGAGGGGACTCATCAGAGTAGAAGATAAGCTCAATGCACCAACATATTGAGATAGCCTTAATGAAAACCCAGTCCAGAGCATTCAGAACCTCAGACTGGGCAGAAGGTTCACCTTCCAACAGGACAATTAACCTATGCACACAGCAAGAGTGGCTCATATACAACACTGTGAATGTCCTTGAGTGGCCCAGCCAGAGCCTGAGCTTGAACCCAATCAAATAATTCTGGAGAAACTTGAAAATGTGGATTTGCTCCCATCCAACCTGACAGAGCTCGAGAGGTGAGAAGAATGGCAGATAATTGCCAAATGATGATGATCAAAGCTTGTCGCATTAAACAAAAAAGACTTGAGACTGTAAAGGTGCTTCAGCTAAATATTTAGTTATATTAAATATTTAGTACTTATTTCAGTTTTTTTTATTTTTAATACATTTACGAAGTTGATTTTGCTTTGTCAGTATGGTGTACGGAGTGTAGATTGATGTGGGAAAAAAGTAATTTAAAGCAGTTTAACATAAGGCAGCAACATAACAAAATGTGAAAAAAAATGAATGGGGTATGAATACTTTCGCAAGGCACGGTAGTGCAACACATGTTTTCCCATTAGAAAATGCTAATTTCATAATTACTTCTAATGGTTAAAGTGTACTGCTGAATGTACTGTCAGGCATTCATGGTACACTAAAATATACTTTAATGTCATTTCCATTGACAATTGGGTAACAGTTTATTTTACACTGCCCTTGTTACGTGTTGCATGTACATCACTTACTGTAGTAATAATGTAGCAATAAATTATGCATAATTACATGCAACTAAACCTAAACCAAACCCTCATCCTAACCCTATAGTGCATGTAGTTAATTAATTTTACTCAGTACTTAAATATTCACTGTAACAAGGACACAATAAAATAGTGAAACTGAAAATTGTATGGCATGTATTCAAATATATTTATAATATCACATTTTAAATCTAAACTAAATTTTAAGTTTTAAATATAAATATACATTTTAAATATAACAACTGAATAATTTTGTTTACACATTAGTTCAAGGTGTCCTTGTTACAATGTATTTATACATTTAAGTACTGAGTAATATTAATTAACTACACAATACTTTATGGTTAGGGTTTAGTTTAGGGTTACTTGTATGCAAGTATGCATAATTGATTGTTATTATAATAGTAAGTACATGTAACGTGTAACAAGGGCACCTTAAAATAAAGTGTTACTATAATTTCAGATGCAATTTTGAAGAACACGGTACAGTTCAATATATAATTATGTACAGTACTTTGCATGTGCTTCAGCATGTTAATCAACATGTCAAAATAAGTGGACTTCCTTAAAGCATGACAAAAAAAAATATTAAAACATAACTAACAACAGTTTGTTCCTTTGCATGTCAATCAGTGTCTCCCAACTAAGTGGCCAACGTGGACCAGGCTTTGCTGAAAGTGTAAACACCACAAACATGTTGCTCTTATAATCTGTTTTGCTCATTTCAAAGACTTCTGTCAAGCATCTGTGATTTCAGGACCTTGTTTTAAACACAGATGTCTTTGCCTGTGGCTTCCGATTAGGAAGTATTTAAGCAAGGCTGTGAATGCAAATGGCAATCAATGTAAATGATTGTACAGTTACATGTATGATTTTCATTGTATACTTTCACATATGTCAGCTTGTTTTCTTTGCACAGTCTGGTTGTTATGTGCTATATTTGACTGCAGTGTGCAGAACAACCACACATACTTCACACAAACACATTTTGGCTGACTATTGCTGAAACAAAAAAACATTTGTGTGGTTTATTCATGGAAGGTGCCTTAAGCTCTTTATAAGATGAGAGTAAAAGACGGTACGGCACATTATGCATTTATTGACTCCAGAAAAACTAATAAAAAAGTCTATATTGGCTAGGGTGATTCGCACTTGTTCATGGCAGGGGTCCCCACTGATTTTTATTTTATTTTTTTCCACAGATGAAACCCTTTTGAAATCAATGGATAACTTAAAGAACACCTGAGACTTTAAGTAATGTTCAAAAATGTCTTTCATTCATTCATTTTTATTTTTTGGAATGCATGCATTATGAGACTAGACATTAGCTGGCAGTAGTTGTACATCTTTATTATGGTTTTATGTGCAAAATGACTGATGTAAGCAAATATTTGGTAGGTGAAGACGGTTACCTTTGGTGCGGCGGCGGCCCCTGTGCTCCGTGTAGAACTTGAGTTGAGTGTCATCATCCATTTCTGATCCAGAGTCTACCTGACGGCCAAACACGCTACCAGCTTCGAACAAAAACACACAGACAGTTTTGTCATCTCACACCTCTGTCACAGACATGTTATGCACTTATAAATAATTTGCAAACTATTATTTTGTAGTTAATGCATAATCTATTTACAGATTGTAGTCTCCGCATTGTTTACTCATTAATAGGCCATGCACAAATAGTGAGTTCTTCATTCATTGTCACTGTAATTTACAACTTATTATTGTTTAACTAGCATATACATACTAAGATCATGTGTTTTATGCTTGCTTTTGTTGTTTGTGATATTCTGGTGTGTAGATGTGCAGAATGAGTTGCACGCCAATAGTGATACATGCTCTGGCATCGATTGAACTATCTAGTAAATATAAGCAAATAACTAAACAGGGATACTAATATTTCTATATGCAAACAAGTGTTGTGCAGTTATATGCATACTTTGACAAAGACTATTCAATGTCACCTTGGATTTCAACATTTAATAACCCTAATAAAACAGAACGGCAGTTGTGAAACTATTCTTCATGATTCGTCTGTGCTTAATGAATGCCGTGACATCCATAAAGCAGTGTGATGTGTCAGTATACGTTGAGACTAACTCTCGTCTCTGTCAGCCAGATCTCACCTCACTAACAGCTCAGCGCTCCGCAGAGACGCCATCTGGACCCTAAAACATTAGACATTCAATTCCAGCCATTCAGTGATACACGTGTAACACTTCCCATTCAACAACAGAGGACAGTGTTTGCTGAAGTGAACTTGACTCGTGTTTAGGGAGATGTGGATCTCACGATTAGTGATGCCTGGTTTAATTAGCGATTAGAGCGAGTCTTGTTTGGTCAGTTGGTTCATCAGTAGGTAAGAGTGGAAATCAGGTTATTGGCGTGATACAACACACACTGTGTAATCAAAAGTCATCATTAAATTGTGAATGAAATAAGACAAGGATGAGAGACTACTGTTTATATAGATCTAAGTTTATATTGTCAATGCTTATGAAAAATAACACAGGACACAGAGGGTAACAGTTTAGTTTAGGTGCCAATTTTTGCTATTAACTCACTGCTTATTAGCATGCATAATACTAGTATATTGGCTGTTTATTAGTAACTTATTCTGCGTGACCATATTTTAGATCCCTTAATCCAATCCCATAGCCTATTTCACTAAAACGCTCCTCCTGGATGGCTGCTAAGTACCGGGCTGGCTTAGTTCGACTCAGTGTAATAAAATAAAGGCAGTTATTAACAATGCTCTTTGCTGTTCAAAAAGGCAAAAAGAGAGAGCTGCCAGTGCAGGCAGACAGACAGACAGATAGATTTTCCCCATGAATGATTAAGAGATCAAGGCGACTGATTCCGGGATCAAACAGTCAAAACACAAATCAGAAAAGCCTGTGGGAACCTCTCAGTCCACAGACCACACAGAGGCAGTTTTAATGAAACCCATAGACATGTTTCAAAGCACAGCAGATTTAATTTCTTTGACAAAAAATGGCATTAAGAAAAGACCAAATTACAAAGTTCTGTTAGACTCTTTTGGTACCATAAACTCTTGAGATGTCTTTGACTCAAATGAACACATTTCTATCAGTGTTGTCTCAGTGTGCAAGTCTTCCCTCTCTAGTCCTAGCTCACCTTTATTACTACTGCTCATATTGGGTTATTTGAAGGAAAAAATAATAATAAATGGATCCTTGAATAAAGCACAGAGATTAACCCAGAATATTGAATTTCAACACATAAATCATCCAACAAATTGAGGTGGATTGAAACCATCCAGTGCCAGCACCGGTGAAGACTGAATACAATTTAGAATGTGGGATGGATGGTTGATGGGTGTGTGGGTGTTTGTTTGGTTGGGTGGACTGGTGGATGAATGGATGGATGGATGGATGGTGGGTGGGTGTTCACCCCTCGATCTGTAATCAAATACACCTGAATAAACCAACCAGGATTACTTGGAGGCAGGCAGTGTGCTTGATTAGGTTTGGAGCTAAACTCTGCAGGACAGTGGACCTTGAGGGTCAGAGTTGCCCACCACTGCTACAATCTGATTGAAATATTGTTAATCAGGGGTCAGGTGTCTAATCATGCTCCAGTAAGGACAAAGTCCTGCAGATTCTAGCTACCATCCTAATTAAAACCCCTGAACCAGCTTATAAAGGTCTTCAGGATTATTAGGCCTTGGCCCAAATAGAACCCTAAGCACTTGCTGTCTTCCTTCAAGCCAAACTTTTTTTACGTAATGTGCTTTAACTATTGGGTAGAAGTCTGCTGATCACCTTTTGTAAATCTAAAATCACTAATGGGACACCCTACAGTCAGACACGCACACGGTGGTCCCAGTTAAATGCACCTGGTTATTTTAATCAGCTTGTCAGTAAAGACTCCAAGTCCTGAAATGGGTAGGTCAGATAAGGGAGACATCCAAAATGTGTGCCTCCAGCAACAGGGTTGAGAAATAATTAGGGATGTTTATGGAGCATTTTCAGAAAGTGTTTCCAGTATAATTTTCTGTATTAGATCTACTAAAGCGAAGTAGATCTAACACAGAAAATTACAAAATCACTACTGTTATATAGCACTCTGTCATCTTGCAGATTTAAAAGAAGACAAAAAAAAATGTCAACACATCTTGATAATGTCATCATGCATCTTGTGGGTGCTTTGATGTGAATTATCATGGATTTCATTAGCTTTTCCAATTTAAATGGCTATAACTCTGTACCCTATAGTGAAAACACACCAATCTTTGTATGCATGGAAGGTATGGGGCTAATTGCAGAGCAAGTAAGAGCAACTAGCTGTTAAATTTCTAACATCAGCCCCATGGATTTGAGCTCCCTTTCCAGTCCCTCTCCATAAGAAGATTTTTTTTAGCATTTGACTTAAGTAAATTATTTTTGACAAATGTGACATCTTTGGCGATGGCTAAATTTGCAAATGTAAATTTTTTGACTAATTTTGTTGACTAATTTACATAGACTAATAATAAATGTGGGTTATCTTTTTTATTGTGCAGATTTCTTTTTTTTTTCTTTTTTTTTTTTACTTGTTTAAGAAAAAAGAGAGAAGCATTTGCAGGGTGATATGAAGTTTTGTGGTTGTATACACATACATATTAAATCTAGCAATTTCTCTTTGAGCAGTATGCAAAAAATATGATCTGACAGAAGCCAATTTATTTTTCTACTTTGCGGTGGCTTTCTTTACCCACTTGATTCTGCTAATTACTGGAACTATATTGTCATTGCACATTTTCTCTCCCATGATACTTCAGAAAGAGGGTGTAATCTTCAGAATACATTGAGACAACAACATGAATACAACCACCAAAGGCCAGGTCACTGAAGTCATCATAAGTGGACTACTGTCACACCTCTGGACTTATTATGTGAGTTTTTCCCTCTCCATGTGCCTGCCCTGACCTAGTTTTCCCATGTTGATTGTTCATTAGATCCAGGTGTGTCTCGTCATCTCCTCCCCGAGTTTAGCCCTGTGAAAGTTCCTGTTCCCATGTCTAGCCCAGAGAAGGCTCCTGTTCCCACGTCCAGCCCTAAGAGGGCTCCTGGTCCCAAGTTAAGCCCGGAGGCTCACAAATGTCTCCATCTCCGCCTCGGGCTCCTCTGCCAGCTGCTCCGCCACCATTGGTCGGCCCCCTGGAGTCAGCAGCCATTCCTCCTCCATGGCTCCTCCCTCCGTCGGCTCCACTGTGGGCCGCTATCATGGCTGCGGCCTGGGTCTTGCTTGGGTCCTCCTGCTCCAAGTCCTTCCGGTCGCCTCCCTGGCTCCTCCCTCCATCGTCACCTCCCTGGACTCTGTCTGCTCCGTCTCCTTGTTCCTCGCTTCTCACAGTAGGGTAGTCGTGACAACTACAAATAAGCCTGACACATTTTATGCTCCAGAATCATATGTGCCCATTGCTAAGCTATTTGTGACGGGTCCCAGAGAGCAGGTGTGATGTTTATGGCCGGGCCAGCCTCCACCGGCTGCTACACCACTCATCTGGTTTATGCACATCCTCAAACTTTGATTAACGGCTCGCTTAGGCGAATAGGCATATTAATGGACCGGGCTGTTCTTCCTTATTTTCTACAAATGGATGAAACATCAAATGCACTCTGCAAAATGCACTGACAAATATATGACTGACACTCAACAGTAATCGACTGTGTGCTCATTCAAACAGCCAAGCTGCATTTGAATTATAATTGTAAGTCTGATTGCTTAGAAAATAAACAGCCCACCTCTCCTCTAAAAGCAGCATTATTTGAGATGTCACTCCAGTCTGTGGCACAAACAGTGTTCAGCAAATTTTATTTTACTTTTTTTGTTGTTTTCTTTCTAATTTTACTTCTTAGTACTTAGTAATAGTAATGCTTGACTTTGCAAACACAACTGATGAATGTGTTGAGGAGGAACATATGAGTATTATGCTTTTTTTCTTCTTCTAGTTAATTTGGTCAAAATTAATTCATTGTTTTATTTAGATAGCTTTGTAACTGGTGGGTGTTCTGTGTATTCCAGCGAGTGGCACTGATGCTTGTCCTGGTCCATGCGGACCACCAGGGCCAGAATGACACTCTAATTATAAACCTGCTGAGGCATGTTGAGTCATTGCTCTTGGCTATTTGTGCATACATATGCAATCTGTACAGCATGGGCGTGTGTGTGTGTGTGTGTGTGTGTGTGTGTGTGCACGCAAACAAACACCTATGCATACAAATTTGCATACACTGTCAGTCCATTAAATACATACATAAATAAATAAATGTTTATAAATATGTTTATAATATTTTTTTTCTGGATATCAAGAGTGATTTATGTATATTAATGAGTGTGTATACAAATGTTTATAATTCATAACATTTCTGTAGTCAATATAATACACAATGTGTATGCATGTGTAACACAAATAATAATAATAAAAAAATCATGTTTAATAATTTTATTTAATGATATTTAATGTAAATAATTTTTACATTTTTATAT
>NW_015506052.1:228809-254530 GCF_001515645.1 Sinocyclocheilus grahami | reverse complement strand
ATATATATATATATATACCTGTATATATTTATTTAGATTTTTTTTTTGTAACCTGACAAATAAAAAACGTAAACTGCTTGTTACAATTCATGTTCATGGTTTTACGCATCAAATTTTGCATGACCCCTGTGGAAATGGCGGACAACGTAAAATGTCTTAGACTGCCATTATAAAACCATGCTATTAAATTTTTAGGATATTGACAAATAAATTAAATGATAGAATGTTATTGAAGACTCTGCAGTATTTCTATACACAGATAAAGAAATATAAACAATGGCTTGACATAGCACTGACCCACAGTTAAATCATTTGAACCCAATGTTTTGTATTGTACAGTTGGTCAGGCCTTCTTCTTCAAGTGAAGCTTAATATGCTCTTTGGAACTTGTCAAATCATGCTGGAGATCATAATCATCAGATTTTTTATTATTATTATTTTCCGTATAGCCCTAGTGCTGCTGTCAATAACTTTACAATTAAGCTTCAAAACACAAACATTTTCACTAGAAGTCTCAGACTTTTCAACCCGGGAATGTACTGTAAATAGAAACACGTTTTTAAAGAAAGTATCACTGAGGATTTGCAGTAACAGACATCTCACTCACCTTCTTCAGGGCTGAAAACAAAACACACTCACACTTAAGCACAGACACTGCTGTAAATCAGCCGATTATACAAAAGCTGTCTGGCGCTCTGAGCTGTAATCACAGTGCATTGTCGTGTCAAAAAATAAATAAATAAATGTGCCTGAGAGACCTGCGTTTCTCTTCACACATCATCATCACCTCTCCTCTTACTCTCTCTAAAACTCACATACACTTCAAACTTTCATGTATAAGCTTCAAACGTCTCCAATTAACACAGAAGTAGAGCAAGCAGAGAACCACATGACTATCTCGTGTAAGAGGGCCTGAGAGAGACATCAGAACAGATCAAACCAGACGGCGTCTCAGCGGCTGAGATGCAGATCACACTGTGTAACAGCTGAGAGAGAACGACAGAGATGAGGCTCACATAGGTATATGCAGATGAGCCGAGCCGAGTCAATCAGTGAAAATTACTTAGAAAAAAAGGAAGAACATCAAAGCAAATTGCAAGAGTGATCTATGAAAAACTACAACCAAATTAATCTCTGATCTGGAGCGAGTTTTCAGGGTGCAAAACTACACAGCTGAATATAATTTTTTTTATGTTTTATCAGTGGTGTTTGCTAAGATAAGTAGCAGTATTGCTCATACTAACCTTACATATTAAACTCAGGTATGTAATTTATGAGTGTGCCGTGGAAAGGAATTACACCTCAAATAAAATACTGCAAGGATGACATTTTTTTGTAAGCCAACTCGGCTTTTGGACAACATAGACTCATGGGGAAAACACACCTCTATCTACATTTTTGCAAAACTCAAAAGAAAAAAAATCTAAATATACAATTCACTGCAGTTTCCAGCTGAAATGAAAACTAGTACCAACAACTTTTGCTCCCTTTCAGACAAATTATGATTACAGGGGCAGATTACCTATTAATAAAGACATATTTTTGCGTGCACACAAATGTAGTAAGCTCAACTATGTTATAAGCTCAATCTGCTTTACCGTAGTGCACGATTTGCAAACTAACACATTTTGACATTTGCATCACATAACCAGATGCATATGCATGGCTTTCCTGATGTAGTAAACTTGCTTGTTAGTGTGCCCGGTACAGTACTGCACTTGTGTATTGTGATGCAGCCTGCTTGCATACAAGTACCGTCAAACACGAGTCACGATAAGAGCTCAGAGACTTATAGAAGCGAGATAAAATGCCATGGTTGCTTCAGCAAATTCATTTTATCTCACATTTGCTTTTGTTTATCTTACATTTATTTTGCAGAAATGTCACCTCAGGTACATTATCCCAAAGAGCCTACTTTTGGATTAGTAACAAAAATACACAAAAAAAAGTTTATGATTCTTACACATTTTGTTTATCAAGATAATCAGTTCAAATGAAGTGCTATGAATTTTTGCTATGAATCAACTTCTGACAAGTCTTTAATTCTTTATTTAAAATATTCAAATGAGTAAGTTTGAATTAGAATACTTTGCAAGTATACACAACAAGGTCGTAAAATCAGTTTCTGCTAGAAAGGAAGCAAAACCACATGTGATGCCTATAAAGCAGCATCCTTTAAGATTAAATATCACTGCAGTCATGTGATGTTCACATACAGCACAAGACACTTATTAAATGTATTCATAAACCTAGTGCTTTATCAACAACATACAGTATATTGGCTCAATACATATTTGATCGTGGGCCTATTTTTCACTGAATCTATTTACTGGCAGCAGGAAAAAAAAATGCCTGTGTGATATATTTAATTTTTCCCTTTACAGTGGCACTGAATTGCAACAGCCTTCCATCTAAATAATATGTAGATGTAAGCTTTCTATATGAGCCACTGTCCTCTCTACTAGCTATATAGGCAACTGCCTTCTAAGGCACCATTCACACAAGTTGATTTAAATGTAATACTTCTTTTTAAATAAGACATTCTTTTTCAGTTCACTTGTTTGTACATACTGTATCATAGATATTGCGCTTTAAAATTATATTTACAGTAAGTATACTTGGCATATACTGACAAGTATACAGGACAGTCTTTGTATGTTTGCTTTGTACTTCTTTTGATTGAGATACGCTTAAGAAAAGTATAATTATATACTTGGGTTGCATTCATGTTGACTCTTTGATGGAGTAGCCTATTAGAAACATTTTATTTTAAAACTAGCATTTTCAGGTATTTATTTATTTATTTATTGTAATACATAAATACCTGGTATAATTACACTGGTACTCTGTTAACTCAAGTCTAATGTTAAGTTCACTTAAAACCATGTAGTTTACTGTGAATACCCTTTAAAACTAACAGTACACTTTTAAGTTCATTTTAAGTATAATGCTTTAAAAAAATGTAGAAAACCTAGTAGTTGTATACTCAAGTTTACTATTGTTACACTTCAAAAAATGCCATATTTATAAATTAAAAAGTGGGCCAATTCAGAATTCTTGAAATAGCACAATTACATGTATAATGCTAGTACAACACATTGATTGTTTTTATATATGCTTACAACATAAAGTATACTTGTTAAATTCACTTTGCAACTTAAAGTACAGTATACTACTACTTTTTCTGTAAGGGAAGATACATTCTTCTGCTAGACAACTAGACATCATGCAGCAAATAAAAACAAATAAATAAATAACTTATTTAACAGCATCTTAAAGCCTCAGTCTCCAGCAGATATGGAGAGCTGTGCCTTGTCCAAATACCCACACTTGCGGTCTTGGCCACTTGAGAGCATGTGCGAGCGACAGGAAGTAAGTGCGCAAGTCTGTCCCAGGTCTTAAAAACGCCAAAGCACAGTGCCCTTAATGCACACTAAGTCCAAATTATCTCGAATACCGCTCTGGAGCGGTATTTGAGACTTAGTGTATCCCATTATGCATCATGTTCCAGAAATAAATCGTGAGTATCATGGAAACCTTTCCAATGTATGTTAAATATTAATAATAATTATATATTACATATAATTTGGTAGTAAAACAAAGTGTTGCACGTTTTATTGGAGCAAAGATGAGCAGTGGTGATATTTATTTTGTACAACATTTGCAACTGCTTTTTATCACTTAATTAGAAGCACCACAAGTTAAATTGTGTCATCTGTTATAGTGACTACGGAACAAACATTTAGAAGTTTATTTTAAAATGCAAAGTATTGACAATAAAAATAAAGTTCTGAAAAAAAGAAGTGTAAGTGTATATATATAAGTGTGTCCCATCATATAATGAAAAGTTCTACACACGTGTGGTCTTCATGCTCACTTGAACACTTGGGCGAAATAAGTCATATAAGTAGTCAAGTGGTCAAGTGCAAAGACCGTAATTGTGGGTATTTGGACAAGGGGCTGGTGTCTTTCCACCAACCCTAATCAAACACACCTGGACAAGCTAATCAAGTTCTCTAGGATTACTTGAAAATTACCAGGTGTGTTTGATTAAAATTAGACGTGAACTCTACTGGACAGTGGACCTGCAGAATAACCCTGGTCATTTTAGCCGTTCATTTACATGACAATGGTGATTTGGGGGCCTGAGAACATACATTTTTGAAAACTGGTTTCAAGGTGCTAGTTTTCGGAAATTATACCTTTATTATCTTAAGCCCTAAACACACTGCACAATTTCCGGCTGTCCCAGACGAAAGATTGGCATCGTGAAACAATCGTGGTGATTTCTGTGATCATGGCTTCTAATTAGTGGTAATTAGTACAGTAGTACAGTGAGAGAGGTTCAAAGGCGGCCATTGTCACGGTCTTGCGACCAAAGATAGCCTTACGATACAGCATGATCATCGCACAGTGTGTTTGCTGCTACGATCCATGTTTACTGACCAACCAATAAAAATGCGACATGAAATCAACGCGACATGGCGCTAAAACATAAAACTGCTTACCTCAAGCTCTTATCCCTTCCGCTTCCACCGCTTCTGCCGCTTCCGCTTTTTTTTCAGCACACATAAAAAATGCAACCGCCAAAGTGTGATTTTCATGCTCTTTTTGTTTACCATTAGTGCATGCTGATGACATTTTATTATTTTATAGTGATGTGCATCGAGATAGCCTTACGATACAGCATGATCATCGCACAGTGTGTTTGCTGCTACGATCCATGTTTACTGACCAACCAATAAAAATGCGACATGAAATCAACGCGACATGGCGCTAAAACATAAAACTGCTTACCTCAAGCTCTTATCCCTTCCGCTTCCACCGCTTCTGCCGCTTCCGCTTTTTTTCAGCACACATAAAAAATGCAACCGCTAAAGTGTGATTTTCATGCTCTTTTTGTTTACCATTAGTGCATGCTGATGACATTTTATTATTTTATAGTGATGTGCATCATAGCGTACGACTCAATAGGTGTCATCACTGTGCAGTCTACACACATGTCGTAGCCAAGTTTATTAGGTCCATGTCGTACAGTGTGACATGCAGTGATCTTATAGGATTGCTAAAATTGTGCATTGCGTTTTTGGCTTTAGAGTGAACCACAATTAGTATTTATATGTAAGAATCCACCCACCGGCCCAAAAGCGAAGTCTAGCAGCCTGGTTGAAGGTTTAATGCGTGTTTGGTCTTTTACTTGCGCTTCTGCAAAGTTCACTTAATTTATCAGGATTTAGTTTAAATTTTAGTCTAATCAAAAGATCACAGATGGAGTGCGTACTGCTCCATTCACCTGGGTGCCTTCAGTTTTGTACTATTCTGGGCTGTGTTTCCTAAAAGCATCGTAAGCTTAAGTACATCGTAGACCCATTGAAACCAATAGAGCTACGATCAAATTAGGCTTACGATGCTTTTGGGAAATGCAGCCCTGGTCGTAGATTTGAGGTAACATCAGCCTCCACATGATCTACTAATCATAATGATTTCAGGAGAGATCAGGATACATCAAATATAACATTTTATTTGTCAGGTAAAAATGTATCACGCCAATTTCATAACTAAACAATTAGAAGCCAATTCAGAATTAAATTCAGTTACAATTCAGGTAAATACATAACATCACTTGCAAAGATTAATCTAAGAGATGCATAACTGACAGCAGAGAGACACACAGCAGCATGAGTTCTAGTGCAGAGTTCCAGATTCACATATGCTGCTGCATCTTTTCTGGCTACAGAATACCAAAGTAGTGTTTTGTCACTTCGCTTATATATCCAGACCAGAACAAACGAATCTTCAAATCAGTTGTAAACAAACACTCAGGGTCGCACCTGGCCATTTTACCAATCGCACAGAGACCTTTAGAACGATACTAAACATGAAGAGGAATGTTACATGGGTATGCACGTAGAGGAATTGTCCTCGCCTTATGGCGAGATCGCTCATCCCCTCTCCTCTCCTAGCAGGAGTGAACTTGTTTTTGATTTTGAATTGTTTTTTTTGACTAATTAATATTCAACATCTATTTTATATATTTTTTGTCTTTTCAGTAACAGGTAGTGCATTTATTTTTCTTAGTTCACGTTTTATTATTTAGTTAGATCTAGCGAGGGAAGCAGTGGCCCGCAAGACTCACCTACTTTATTTTCCCCGGGAGCTAGGTAAGATCTCTCTAGGTGGTTAGATGTAGTCAAGGTTTTCTGTTTTCCTAGTAGCCCTACCTGTTTACTGTTATTATTTGTGATAATCTTTTGTTAATTACAATATATTTGTGGATATATTTTTTTTGTTTCTTATGTCGTAAATGGACGTAAAAGTTTCATTCAGTCGTCTGTGATTTTCTTATATGTTCAGTCCTTGCCTCTCTGATTAGATTTAACGAGCTGAAGTTGGTTTTGGGTCATAACAGGGAAAAACAACAGATTCACAAGATCACAAACCTTTTGGGTGGAAAGCTTGAGAGGGAGAGGCAGAGAGGGCAGAGGGGAGAAGAGGGTCATAAATGAGCAAGGGGGGTGATGTTGTTTGCTCTCTTTGGAGATCTCTTCTGCAGATTAATTATATAGTTTTGTTGCATGGCATCTGTTTTGTATGAGTTCCTGGACTTTGATTTCATGGGGAGAACATTTTGCATCTTACAATTATTAATTATCAGCAAATTAGGAGTTTTGGACTATTAACTGACCAAAGTTTCCTTAAAACAATGATCATCCTAAACTTCCATCAAATATTGAGGAGACTCAAATTACATCTGAATTTCCTTCAGCAACTTGTTTCTCCAGTCTTTGACAGAGGCCGTGCATAATTAGTGCCAGGAGTGTGAGTGCTGGTGTCAGACCTCTCGGCTTTGGACACAGATGGTGTTCTCCCCTGCAGTGGCACGGGTCACGTTAGCATAGCTAATCACTGTCAGAGAGACACTTCAAATCTGTGCCTGCCAACACGCATACCATACTGACACCAGCCGAGAATCCTCTTGTCTTGTTTTGGAAAATGACTATGATTGAATGACGTTAAAGATCCACAATGGTAATTAATTGACTCTGAGGGCACACAAATAGAAACCTCACGCTGAGCTTGATGAAGCTTATTAAGATCAGCAAACTGAACTTGCACAACAGTCTCCTAAAATTAAGCAAAAAAAAAAAGTCACATTTTAAATATTAAAGCACGATAGGGCAATAGATCGAGAAATAAATAAATAAAATAAATACAATTTAGCCAATCAGTGTCCTCAAATCTTGTCAGAAATGGGCGATTTCTCTGTTGCCACAAAAGAGCCACTGCTAAAAAAACAAACAAAAAAAACATAGAACCATCCTCAAACTTAATCCTGAAATTGGCCACACATAAAAAAAAGGGGTTAAAATTGTACCTTTTGGTGTACAACAGCTTGACACAGTAGCAGTACTTTTAAAATGACATATTTGTACTTTTTTTTTTGTACCCCTAATAGGTACATATTAGTACCTTAGAGTAGTAATTTGTACCCTTAAGGTACTAATTTGTAGGCCTACCTATTAAGCGTAAAAAAGGAACAAATATGTCCTTTTAAGGGTCCTGTTCCAGTGACAAGCTGTTGTACCCCAAAAGGTGCAATTTTGGCCCTTTATTTCCTGTAAATAGCCTATACAGCCACAACAATTTCTGAAACCACAGACAACCCTATTCCTAGTGATGATGGTGTTTTGCCTGCCGAATTCACCATTTTATTAGCTATTGAGCAAACAAAAAACTGGTGATAGTACTGAAGGACCTTATATGTGATTGCTGTGATAGGTGTCACATCCCTATAGGTAGACTTGGATCAACTGAGAGTCAGCTGATGCGAGCTTGACTAATGTGACCTGCCAGAACTGACGCTAAGCTGTGATTTATTTCGATGTGTTGACTAACATACTAACATGCAAAAGAAGCACTTGATTATGATTTTTAACTCTGTGTTATTCAATATTATATTTAAAGTAAACATATTTCAAATGTGCCAAATTGCAACTTCATCATTACTGTACATATGTGTAATTACAAATATATTCAAATGCATGACAAACAAGCTGCGCTAGAAATTACATTAATGTATAATTTAGTTGATCACAAATGTTTGTCAATACATTCAGCAGTACACTGTAAGCATATTTCTAAGATATATAAATAATTATGAAATAGTAATTATGAAAAAAAGATATTATAGATATTATAAATATACACTTTTTTACAGTAATTGTAATGAACTTGCAGTTTAGTGTCTGAAAATATTATGTTCAATTTGCACTTAAATATAACTTTCTATCAAAGAATATAATTTCTGTAATAAGCTGATCCACTAAAAGTATGCTAAAAAGTGTACTTATTTTTCACAAGGTCAAACTTATTGCAAGATGTCTTTCTATAGATTGGGCTCAAAGATAGCAAACAATATGTAACCAAATATGTAGAAGAGCAAGAAGATTTTCAGTATACAAGCACCTATATTTCGTATGACTTCAGAATAAAGCACATATGTCATATGGACTATTTTAATTGTACATTTATGATGCTATTTTATCATTTTACAGGGCTTGACAGCCTTTAGTCAAAATATAATTTTGGTGAATGAGAACGAAAGGTTGCACTAGCCTCAAAAGTTCTACACCAGCTGAATGCATGTCAGGCTGGCATCTCTGACCATAAAATTGGCATAAGCAGCTCCCCTCCCTCAACCTTTCTGAGTCTTAATCTACTTAAGAGACCAACCCCGCATGTAAATCCATACAAATGTGCAGCGAGAATTGTGTGGAAAGCAAAATCACAAGCCATGAGAGAAAATTAGAAATTCTCCACGCAGAATGCCGTGTCAGGCGCAGCGGTATTAACGTATCATACTGACCCCATCTCATGTAATTTTTGACCGTGCGCTTGATTCATTTGGTGCCTTTTTATTTCTGGAAAGGCCTAATCTACTCGTAGCGGCCTGGTGAACTCTCACTTCCTCTCGCTTTAATTGAGTTCCAGCTCTGCGCCAGAGTTCGTCCCATTAGCCTGTTTGTTATCCTCAATGGATGCAAGGATAAAAAAAAATAAAATCTGTGCTGAAGGCAATTTTTCGTGGGCAGTAATTAAAGGTCCTGGAAAGATTTTATTTCAAGGAGCCCAAGAAAGTGAGCTGGAGTGGTGAGGAGTTTAGAAATCAAGGCTAAAATGGATTCTTTTCACGCTTCTCTATTTTAGCTTTCCAACCCGGCAGACAACGCATTCACTCGGGTTTAATTTCAGGGTGGAGACTCGCGCTGGTAAATTGTGGCTGAGCACTGAGGCTAATGGGATGGGATGTTTTTAAGCTCTGACTTGATTGGGAATCAGTGGTGTGTGCTGAATTTATGAAATGATGAGGTAAAGTTGCCTCTGTGTTGGGTTTTTAGTTCTACTGTATTTAAATTCATGGTGCATTTACTGTAACTTTGACGTTTGCACAGTGTTACTGGAACACCAATTACATTATACTACCAATACACAACCAATACTATTATACTTATAATTATTTTATATTAAAATATTATTTTTTACAACAAAGTCACAAAATTACAAAACACTGTTTTTTCCAACCATAAATCACCAGATTCTCTGTTAATGATGGTCGCACACAGTTTAATTGAGTTTAGTGCTCACTAAAAAACAGCTCACTTGTAGATCAAGTTCATTTTGATTTGAACATGAGGTTCACTTTGTAATTAGTTTGTCCATTTCCACTAGTTTGGCTCATTCGGGCTGATTTGCAGAGCACTGTGAGCATGAGAGGTGAGCATTATCAAATCTGCAAGCGTAATGAGCCAGTCACAGCGTCATAGAGGACTCCTCTCGTTGACTTTTCACCTGTATTTCATTCTGTATTTTTCTCGTTCACATTCACAGCACACACAGCAAGGAAGGAAAGAGCATTTTAGCTCATGTTTCTTAACCCTGTAAAGCTTGAAATAGAATAATAATCACATAAAACTTGGTAACACTTTAATATAGAGACTAGTTCTAATTATTAACTAGTTGCTTATAGCATGCCTGTTATTAACATATTGGTTGTTTATTAATACTTATAAAGCACAAATTCTGCATGACCAAATTCTACATCCCTAATGCTACCCAATACTTAATCTAAAGTACTAAATTAAGCAGTGAATTGGGAATTTATGTAGGCAAAATTCATAGTTAATTGTTTGTTATTAGCGAGAATTGGGTCTTTAAAATAGTGACCAAACTTTTTTTTTATTTTTTTTTTACTAATTCATTTCACAATTATTTGTATAGTGCTTTTCACTGTACAAATTGATACAAATGTTTAAAAAATCCATCCAGTTAAGTAATGACATGTATTCAAACAAACGGTTGCGATAAAAAAAAAAAAAAATGGTAGTTTGGTGGTACTGGTGTCTCTATTAAATACATTTTTCCTAAATTTTAGGCATTCAACATCACAGTAAAGCCATTTTTTGTAACACTTGAATTAGGCTTTTAAAATATAACAACTTTTAATTTAAACTGTAAATTGTATATGCATAAATTATATAATGAATATAGATTAATCTTTATTCAAGCAACAGAAGCAAACAGAGCAATGAGTAATTTCTCTTTTTCTTTTGTTCTTTGATGTACATCAGTGAAAGACTGCAGCAGGTCTTTAAAAGCAGTGCTGTATTTTTAAAGCCTGATGCACATGACGTGGATTTGACACTTATCTGATTTTCTTCCAACTCTTTTCTTGCATGTAAGACTTTTTAAAAACGGGCATTTTGACATAATTTTGTGTATTTTTGTTTATTAGAGCGTGAAAGTGAACTCAATGCGGTACTGAAGTGGATTACTGTGCTTGTGCACGTGTCGTATGCCTGTATTCACAGAAATCTGCTTCACAGACAGCGCTCCAGTAGTAAATTAAGTTATATTTTGTTCTATCGTGCTTGATAGCGTGTTCATATAGTCTACTGTAACACTAGCCAAAGGATGTCAGGAAAAAAAGGAAGCTGCATTAATTGAGTTAAATATTTGTAATGTGTTAAACTGCGGGACATTTTTTTCAGTGTACTGGTACCGAATTAAGTTACATTTAGTGTTCCATCATGCTTGATAGCGTGTTCATATAGTCTATGCTAGGGATGGCAGGAAAATAATTAAATCACGAATGATTGGCATCGGTGGTTCATTTGACAGAAATACGGGATACTCCTGATCATGAGCAACCCCAACATCAGATGATGTTTGAGCGTGTCACTGGGTCAGTGCATTGCAAACCTCTGGTGTGAGCAGGTCCTCTCTTACGGCCAGTGGAGGAGCTGTGTGCAACGTTCTGGAAGTGTGTTATTTCCATAGTGGTGTTGGTCCGGAAACTCTCCTTAAACCTTTGCATCAGGGCCTCTACGCTCTCCTTATCGGGGTCCGGCGCTGAAACAAACACACACACAAACCCGTGAGACACCGGAATACACACACCTCTGCTGAAAGGCATTAGAGGGCAGCGCATGATTAACTACATGAGCGGAAATGCTGAAGTCATGCTTATCTATTCCTGTGTAAAAAAAGATAAATGAGTATAAAGGCTGTGAGATGATATACTCAGTAAACGCTTTGTCCTTAAAAGAGAAATGAGGGCATAGGAGTTATGCACAACATCTAGAACTTCATTTATCCTGTCTTTAACACGTTCTCCTTTCCTGTCCACTGTCTTATCGCTCCACATCACCTCTTTGCTCTTATCATGAACAGACAAGCTTTGATGAGTGCATTTTGGAAAGAAGGTAAGAGAGTGTGGAAAAAGTTCAGGGAAGAGAGTTTCCTCTTCAGCAGTTTGCTCTAATAAAATACCTTTTGTTCTCAGGAAAGGACGTGACGTGTGGCCCACACTTGGAATTTGTGCTCTGCATTTAACCCATCCAAGGGCACACACACAGCAGTGAGTAATGAACAAACACGCACACACACACACACAGTGAACACACACCCAGAGCAGTGGGCAGCATTTCAGTGCTTGCTCAAGGGTCTCACCTCAGTCGTGGTATTGAAGGTGGAGAGAGTGCTGGTTATTCACTCCCCCCACCAACAATTCCTGCCGGACCTGAGACTCGAACTCGCGACCTTTGGGTTACAAGTCCGACTCTCTATCCATTAAGCCATCCATGAGAATAAAAGTCATGGCATGCCACGATGCTCTCGAGATTGTTTCCTCATGTAGAGTCAAATCTCTGCAGAAACAGTCCTTGAAAAAATTCCAAAAGGCCCAAAATATATTTAATGGCTATGAATTACTACCTTTTGCAGGTTGTGTGTTGACAACCTTGACTGTGCTTGTTGAACATGTAAACTAAAATATACTTTAATGTCATTTATACTGAAACTTGTATTTTATGTTTTGAAATAAGTGTGTAATTACACATTTGTAATGGTAAAGTTGCAATTTGGAACATTTAAATTACACATTGTTTTAATGTGATATTGAATAACACACTACAAATTACAAACTACAGTTCACTACAGTTAAAACGAATCAAGTACTTTACATGTGCTTTAGTATGATAAACTTGACAAAAGATTCCTAAAACAATGACTTTAAAAAGTTTTAATTGATTTAATTGAATTATTACAAAATGCAAGTTTGCAAAAAAACTAAAGTTTTTTTTCAATGTGTAGTTAAGGTTTTTCCAATGCCACACTGACAGCGACTAATCTCTACAATGCAAGTCTAAACGATTGGTTTTGTAAATCTGTTAGTTATGTGTGTAGATAAAACAGGGGTGTTGTAATGTGGGGTTTGGTGTTTGGGTTTTGTTTCACGTTCATGTTTTCCATGTCTTTTATTTTTGTAATTGTTTCATGCTGTCAGTGTCATGCTTCCCTTGCCTTCATGTATTCATGCCATTGGTTCCTCTGTTCATTGTGTCATGTTCTGATTGGTTGTCTTAGTCATGTGTCTTGTTTCCCATTGGTTTGTTCTTGTCATGTGACCCTCATTGTCTGATATAAGTAGCCATCATGTTCCCATAGTTCTTTGTCATGCATTGATCTTGTAACCCGCTGTCGGTGAGTCTAGTCTATTTTAGTCAAGTCTGTTCATGCCTCGTCAAGTCTGTTCATGTCAAGTCAAGTCTCGGATTATTGTTTGGATGTTTGGATCACCTGTAAATAAACTGCACTTGGGTTCTCACTTCAACTCGCCTTCAGTGGATTGATCGTTACAGAATACACGACAGAAAAAATGAAACCAGCAGATCATCTTGTTCGCCTCCGTCAGGGTAATCGCTCCATTGAGGAATATGTGGAGGACTTTTTTGTGGGCTTTGTCACCAAGTGGATTTTAATGAAACACTCCTTAAGGACATTTTCCGTTATGGTTTGGACAAAAATATATCTTGTTTAATGGCGCGCAATACCCCTCAATGGACTCTTAAAAATACATTGACTTTGCTTTGTTGCTGGCTGGTTCACTATTTACTGTGGGGGATGCTGAGGAGGAACACTGCTATCCTACAGTACCCGCCACATCAGACCTTTTCCACGTCCCGACCATCATGTCAGGAGTTGTTCACGTCATGCCTGCAGAGCCAAAGCCTGCCCACATCATGTCTGCTACGCCAAAGCCTGCTAACGTCACGCTTGCTACTCCAGGACCTGCTCACATCATGCCAGTTAAGTCAAAGTTTACTCATGCCTTATCTACCAAGTCACAACCTGTTCACTTCATGTCTGCCAAGCCAGAGTCTGCTAACGTCATGTCTACTACCCCAGGGCCTGCTCACAACATGTCTGCCAAGCCAGAGCTTGCTCACGTCATGCCGGCACATCAAGAGATTCAACCGGCCAAGATGGCCGCCACGCCTGAGTCCCCGGCCAAGATGGCCACCATGCCCGAGTCGGACGCGGCGCTTGGGCTTGGACTGAAAGGTCTGATTGCTAGTGTGATGGACTCACCTCTACCAAGCCAGAGCTTGCTCACGTCATGCCGGCACATCAAGAGATTCAACCGGCCAAGATGGCCGCCACGCCTGAGTCCCCGGCCAAGATGGCCACCATGCCCGAGTCGGACGCGGCGCTTGGGCTTGGACTGAAAGGTCTGATTGCTAGTGTGATGGACTCACCTCTAATGTCGGTGCGAGCTGCGGGCATCCCCATAACATCAGTGCTCTCAAGCCCAACCGTCCTAAAGGTCCTGCCGCCCTTACTGTAATGGCGGTCGCCATTTTAAGCGTGTGGGCTGTACACTGCACTCCTGAGGCCTCTCCTGTCCACGAGTCTGCTCCTGAGGCCTCTCCTGTCCACGAGTCTGCCTCAGAGGACTCTTCTATCTATGAACCTGCCCCAGAAGCCTCTCCTGCCTATGAGTTTGTCTCAGAGGCCTCTCCTATCCATGAGTCTGCTCCAAAGGCCTCGCCTGTCCATGAATCCAATCCAGTGCCTCCAGAAGTGGTAGCTTCCGCTGCAGAACCTCCAGAGGTGGCGGCATCCACTGCAGAACCTCCTGAGGTGGTGGCGTCCACTTCCGAACTCACTGCCTTGCCTGTCACAGCCACAGAGGCCGTTCACAAACTCACTGTCTGCCCTGTCACGGACACAGAGGCTGTTCACAAACTCACTGTCTGTCTTGTTACGGCCACGGAGGCCGTTCATGAACTCACTGTCTGTCCTGCCACGGCCAAGGAGGCCATTCAAGAACTCTCTGCTTGCTCTGTCACAGTCAAGTGGTCTGTCCATGTCTCTGCTCCACCATGGCTTCCTGCTCTGCCATCATCAACCGGCCGTCCTGCTCTGCCTGCACCGCCATGGCTGCCTGTTCTGCCTGCTCTGCCATTACTCCCTGATCTGCCTGCACCGCCATGGCTGCCTGATCTGCCTGCTCCGCCATGGCCCCCCTCTGTCTGTTCCGCCATGGCCCCTCACTCTGCCTGCTCTGTCATGGCTCCCTGCTCTGCCTGTTCCTCTTCACGGGCCTGGCCCTCCATCCCTCCTCCAGTTCCGCCTCCACTCCACCACCCTTCTGGACTTGTTGGGTTTTGTTTGTTTTGTTTGTCTGGAGCCGCCCTTAGAGGGGGGGATATGTAATGTGGGGTTTGGTGTTCGGGTTTTGTTTCATGTTCATGTTTTCCATGTATTTTATTTTGTAATTGTTTCATGCTGTCAGTGTCATGCTTCCCTATTCATGCCATTTGGTTCCTATGTTCATTGTGTCATGTTCTGATTGGTTGTCTTAGTCATGTGTCTTGTTTCCCATTGGTTTGTTCTTGTCATGTGACCCTCATTGTCTGATTTAAGTAGCCATCATGTTCCCATAGTTCTTCGTCGTGTATTGATGTTGTAACCCGCTGTTGGTGAGTCTAGTCTGTTTTAGTCAAGTCTGTTCATGTCAAGTCAAGTCTCGGATTATTGTTTGGATGTTTTGATCACCTGTAAATAAACTGCACTTGGGTTCTCACTTCAACTCGCCTTCAGTGGATTGATCGTTACAGGTGTCCACATACAGTACTCTTGGCCATAAACCTATATTTTGCATTATTTCAGGGTCAGAGAACTACAGAAGTCAGACTATTATCTTGACAATTTAACTAAAACCATGTGAGGCCAAATGGTGGGTAATTCTTAAAGTGTTTTATTAGCTTGCCAAAGAAATAATAAATAAATAAATAAAACTGTCTCTAGGATACACATGTAACCCTAGTTCACAGAGGGAACGAGATGCTGCATCGAATGCTTTGGGAATGCCTTCAGCGTCACCACGCTCTGAATCACAGGAGCCAGGAGTGGCGCAAAATGCAGGTATATAATCTGACAAGTAAACAGAGTGGACATCTCCCACCGTTCTGAAGGCCAACTTCTGCAGGAGTGAGCCTTGACCCCCCAGGGAGAGGGGAGATCATCCCGATCCACCACTTAGCATAAGTTTTAGCATATATTTGGTTGAAACTCCGACCACCAAGAAAGACCGACCACCAAGAGGGGTGTGGTAAGCAGCTAGGGCCGCCACAGAAACCTTCAAGGTGGAGTGGGATAACCCTGCAGAGAACTGTATCTGCAAGAACTCCAGCACTGAACCAACTGGGCAGTTAACTGGGTCAAGCTGGCGGTTGCCGCGTCAAGAAGTGAAGGTTCACTTCAAGGAGTACACTTTCCTCGTGGAGGGAGATCTGGACTGGAGAATGGTCTCAGCAACCTCAGTTGAGAGACCGGAACTTATGAGCGGTGCCCCCTGAGGGGCCACATCCACAGTTCCAAAAACTCTGGGCAGGGGGAAGGCCCCGCCTGAGAGAGGAGATCCCCCCCTGACGGAAATCTACCATGGAAAGCCGTCTAGAAGGGAAATCAGGTCCAGGAAGCGTACTCGGCCCAGCCTGACCAGCGCTACCCGTCCGGCGCATTCTCTCTAGAACTCAAAGCCTTGGCCAAGTCTGTTTTCAGATGAGCTCCACCACCTCGGGGTGGAGCCTCCAACCCCCCGGGGCTCTGGTGAGCGAAGGCCTCAATAACTCGCTTTTGCGAGAGGAGACTTGACGACACTCTCAGAAATGGTCGAGCTCTTGGAGCGGAGGCCTCAGCATGACAACTCTCTAAACCGAGAGGAGGCCTAACTACACTCCACCCATCCGGACATCTTGTAAGGAGGTTCACCTAGAGCCTACCATTTACAGATGCTGTTTTAGCGGAGCAGAGGCCTCAGCATGACAACTCTCCAACGAGAGGAGGCCTGACTACACTACACACTCCGGACATCCTGTAAGGAGGCTCACATAGATACCACCACTCACAGATACTGTCCTAGCGGAGCTCTGGCGAGCGGAGGCATCAAAAACTCTCCGTAGCGAGAGGAGATCTAACAACGCTTTCAGTGACTGAAAGGTTGGCCCACACAAGGATCTGGTGTGCCAGCCTGTAAAGGGGGTGTGAACAAAGACCTCCCTGGTGGTTGATGTAAGAAACCACCACTGTGTTGTCGGTACACCCAACACACGGTGGCCTCTTAGGTCCGGGAGGACGTGTTTTAATGCTATAAACACGACCAGCATCTCCAGGCAGTATATGTGCCACATGAGATGGCGGCCGCTCTACAGACCGAGGGCTGGTCAGCCACTCATGACCACACCCAACCAGTGAGAGAGGCATCCGTCGTTAGCATACGCGACAAAAAGGAGTCCCCAACACCGGGCACTGAGAGAAGAACCAAGGCTTTCTCCACATGTATAAGGCACGAAAGCAACGCAGTTTCTGAAACTGCTTGACAGTGAGTGACCAGCCTTCTCTCACTCTTGCGACTGCTATGAGGATCGACTCGATCCGAGCAGGAGACAAATGTGCCTGCATCACGGTCGAATCCCACACCACGGCCAGATAAGTGGTTCTCTGTAACGGAGAAAGAACACTTCTTGGCGTTCAGTCTTAACCCCATCTCTTTCATATGGGCGAGAATGACATCTCGATTCCGAACCACCATCTGCTCCGATTGAGCCAATATCAACCAATCGTCTATATAATTCAGTATGCAGATACCCTGGAGTCACAGTGGAGCCAGAACAGCATCCACATACTTGGGGAAAGTGTGGGTGAGAGTGCAATAAATGGCTGCGAAAGGAAGAACTGACTGTGCGAGCGCCGCTCCCAAAAAAACAACACATAAATTGTGTGTATCTCCACCCGTAACGTAGCGTGGGCAAGGAGGAACACACAGTCTAAAATGCTGTCTGCTCTCGCCCTTATATGCTTGTCTTTCGCCTTTGACATGGCTTTTTGAAATGCTTTTACTGGGACAGACAACAATACATAGAACTGGCACACACAGAGCGATTCGCTGAATGACAGAAGCTGCCGCTGTAACCACCGCACGTGCTTTTAAGCTCCCTGGTCTCTACGTCACCCCGCCCGTGACGTCTCGCCCATTCATTGGACTGATTACACAGGTGATTCAGAGCATGGTCACGCTGAAGGCATTCCCAAAGCGTTCGATTCAGCTTGAGTTCCTGAAGGGGAAATTAAATTTCCACACAGATGGAGAGCATGTGTTGGAGTTCATGCGGGTCACTGCATGATTTTAGTAAAATCAACAGTACTTCCAAACAGGGGGCCAAAGCAAAAACGGACAGGCGGTGTGATGCCCACAATGCTGCAATGTTTGTATTGTATTTCCAACTGCCAGGAAATCAGAGTGCCTCAGGGGACACCGCTGACCCATCTCAACATGTTCTGGCCCATTTGGACCACAGCAAAGGCATAATATATAAAAATAGACGTCCCCTCTTATTGTCTGCTGCAGGAGTGGGCTGAGGTGAAACAGAGAGATGGAGTGGGATGAGATGCCTCAAAAAGTCACAAACAGTTTATCTCCCAGCTTCATTATAAAGACACATCGCTACTCCCTACTGCCGGTGCTGCATCACAACTTCAATTAACTTGAGATATGAAGAGGGCCACTCTCTCCGCGGAGGCATAATGGCTCTGGACAGGGGTGATTTCCTTACCATATCATGTGGCTTTATGTTGAAGGCCCCCTGCTGGGGAAGTTTGCAGATGGATGAGGCCGAGGTCCCTGTAGCGAGCGACTGTTTTTTTTATTTTGCTGAGTTTCACTAGTGTGTGTCATTGTCTAATTAGCAGCTGTGAGTTTAATGTAAGTGTCACACTTAGGTGTGAATACTGTTCTAAAGATCAGTGTGGAAACACCTGTTGTGAAAGCATCTCATCGCTGCACTACAGAATAAGTTGCCTGCTGTTTTTATTTTGCATGAGGCAGCCAGCAAACACACTTAAAATTAAAGGTTCTCCATAAAGATGAAGTCACATTTATTGTTGTTCAACAACTTTTCGTAGGCAAAATCTATTAATTGCAATAAGAATCCTCACAACCACGAATTAGCCATGGGGGTGAAGGATATCCCCAAAATAATTTGCCACAGGATCAGGTTGGTCGTGCAAATTCTCTACATTGACCAACATAAAGCTACTTGGTTTGAAAGTGAATTCAGTTCACTAATGCAAATACAGTATCTAATCAACTAATCACATAAAAGAAACTCATTGCATTTAGACATGTAGATGTGGTCAAGACAACCTGCTGAAGTTCAAACCCAGCATCAGAATGGGGAAGAAAGGTGATTTAAGTGACTTTGACTGTGGCATGTTTGTTGGTGCCAGACGTGCTGGTCTAAGTATTTCAGAAACTGCTGATCTACTGGGATATTCATGCACAACCATCTCTAGAGTTTAGAGAACGAAAAAGTCCAGTGAGCAGTCCAATTCTTCGTGAAAATGCCTTGTTGATGCCAGAGGTCAGATGAGAATGGCCAGGGTGGTTTGAGCTGATAGAAAGGCAACAGTAACTCAAATAACCACTTATTACAACAAAGGTTCACAAACAAGCATGAACGCACCACGAACCTTGAAGCAGATGTGCTACAGCAGCAGAAGATCACACCGGGTGAAGAACAGACACAAAGAAAATTGTGTCTGGTCTGATGAGTCTCGATTTCTGATGCAACATTCAGACATTTTATATCCAACTTTACTTGCATAAATACAGTACATTAAAGAGATATGGTGATACTGTATATACTATATAGCGATTCTCAGCTGCTTAATTATATTAAGATATAAGCATTAACACCATGGTTGTTTTGGAAAATCTCAAAAAGCTATGGAGCATCTTTGATGTTCAAGGCAGAAATGGTGTGGGATGAGTTATGTGTAGCAGTTGGATGGTTGCCATGGCATCAAGTATACTGATGGAGGAACGTGGCTAAATTATGGTCAGCATGCCTGCTAATGAAGTGATGCTAAACCGAAATCAATGGAACTCTTAACAGCCTCGGACAGCATTTAGAAATGCATCTAACAGCAGTTCTGCTGAGAACTGCATTTGTTATTTTATTTGTAAAAGTGGTAGACTTTGAGTCAAATTATTTTTCTCCAGAGTGGACCCGCAACAAAGACAACTGAAGACAAAATGACTTAATTCAATTTGAACATGCTCTGTCAGTGTCAATACTGCTGAACTCTAATTTGACTAAACTCTCACTGAGGCCTAACAATATTGTAAAAATGCTAATTTCTCTAAATGAATTTAGAATAATTTTTGATGTATTTGGCAATCCAAAAGAGGCTTGTACGTCTTCATTCCACTGACCAGGATAATGCAGAAAAAATAATTACAATACAAATACAAATTTCAGGTTGGCAATGGCCATTTACACACTAGAAGTTCCATTTTCAAAGGCTTTTGAAGTTAGTGAGATTTATGTTGATGCTTTTGGGAGGTTTCAGCCATGAATCATAAATGCACTACAATTAAGCACAACAGTCAGCCTCCAGATGTAAAAATCCCATTCATTTTCTCCATAGAGAAATATATTTTAAACAAAAATATTTGGATGGAGACCAGTCATGTGATGTGTTCCGATATTATAAGAAATTATGCTTCTGTAGGACTAGAATTATTTTGATTTTAAGAGATCCATAGAAATGCAAATTATGGTAAAATAGTTCATCAGTGACTGCCCATTCCCATGAAGCATTGCAAACGATGAGCTGTGCATCAGAACTAATGGCTGTACAACTGTATTGATATATTTCTCAAATCAGTTAAAAATATGCCATGCCGTTTCCAGTGCATCATGAGATGAAGAGTTCATTCATGCACTTTTTATTTTATTTTTTCCCTTGATTATCATATGCACTAATACATGAAGAGTTCATTTGAAAAAAAAACTAACAAAAAAAAAAAACAATCACCGGCACTTTAAAAACAAACAAAAGGACTGACTGGCGTGCATTATTCTCCACATATAGCACAATCTGAAGCCTAAACCCATATTGGCAAAAAAGCCGGTATTGTCTGCTGTCAAGGCACTGCGAGTTCACATTTTACAGTAGAAGCCGACAAGTGCCCTGGTTCAATTTTAGCGAATCAGCACGCTGTAATCGACAAGGCTGCTATAATCACTTAGAAAATACATGCTAGCTGAGAGGAGTTTCGTCAAAGCTGACTAAAAGTGATAGAGGATGGATAATTTCGATGAACATGATGAACCCGTGATATCTTTTTCAGGGCACAAAAGGAAAATAAAAGCTGAAACTTTTTCACAGAACCTTGCAAAAGCAGCACGTTACAGTGGTGAGGGAAAAGCTGCTCCCTGTATTGTGTGTAACAACGTTTTTCAGGCATCTACATTGTTAGCTAAAGGGACTACAAAGATTAAACAAGCGTTTTTTAATTAACTGTGAAACATGAAATGTGGAGTTATCTGCTTTTGCCAAAAAAAAGACCTGTTGGAGTTATCTTTTGCTGTAAAACAAACATTTAATATAAAAAAAAAACATACTTTCAATGAACTTTGATTTTGTAAGTTACCTGTATTTGTTTGAATTATTATTACTTAATCAAAACAACCCAACTGCAGTTTGATTGATATTACTTATGCATATATATGGAGTAGAAAGGCTGAAATAATGTGATTGGAGTGAGCTGTTGGTTGGTTTCAACCATGACCTAAAGTACGTACTTACTGAAGAACTGTTTGAAATTCCCATTGTGAAATTGAATGGGAAAAATACTTTCAGAACCAAGGTACTGTAAAGCTGGACAGTCATGGTTGCGCTCTAAGCAAGAGCACTGGGAGTAAAGGGTTGTAAAGATGCAGTAATGCTCAGCATTCCCTGTTGGGTCTTTGACTGTGCTCATGGCTAATCCAGCCACAGCAAACCAAACAAATCGAGGCTGGCCAGGATCCACTTAAGACCCGACCTGCCGTGACTGAGAAGTACCCGCCACAACATGGGAGGTTAACTACTCCATGCATATTTCATGTCCATGGCTCGTGTTTGTTCTGTTGGGAGTCTGAGGCTGTGTGTTGTGCTCCTCAGATGCCGATCGTTCTTTGCTGATGGTTTGCTGTGTGTCCATCTTGCCCGTGCTGTGACAGTTTATTGATTGTGAGCTTATAAATGCAATCTGTTGCCTTTCAAGGGCCATCCCGTTATTTGTTTTTAAATGGGATTTGGGGGTTTAGTTGGCTATTGTTTTAAATGTCCACTTGTGAAATCATTCACGACAGCCAATATAGGACAATTTGTTCAGCCAACTCAATTCTTATTGACCACACTAAACACTGATCAATGGAACATGCAACTTTAGTTTTGGGAATACAAACTGAACAATAACAACATGTTGAATATGACAAAATATTTGCAGCTCCTGATTATGTAACAGAGTGCATCAGCGGTGTTGGATCCTGAAATATTTTTGTCCTTCATTTCTTGTAGTTTAAAAGTATTTTGAGAGAGTTTCTGCCAATGGGAATGGGCAGGCTAAATAACTATTTTGCATGGTTTGTTTCCTGCGACTCTTTGATTGCTGGAATTTTCTGTACAATATCATGGGTAATGTACTTTTCACCATGAATTCTGCTTTTGAACATGATGTTCATTAACATGAAAGGACAGGTTCAACATAAGCATACACAATCAATCAACAGCCTCAGGTCTATCTTTCAGGGTTCATCAGTTATTGTTAAAAATCAGTTTCCGTATGGAGGAATTGGATAATGACAATTTTGTCCCAATTCTGTGAGTAAGCTGAAGAAATGTCACACTCTTAACTGACTTACCCTTTAACATTCTGTTTTAGCCTAAACTGGGTCATCCAGCACCCCATGGTCGTCTGGAATCCTCTGTGCTATTGATCGCACATCACGACTGCACCAACCCAGACAACAGCACTGCTACTCTCTGCGTAAGGTCAACCTAATGTACTTTTTTTCTAGTAACAAGTAAAATAACACATTTCTTTAAATTTACAATGAGCAAAAAAGCAACTAAGTAATGCAATTTGTTACTTGTTCATGGAGCACCACAATATTGTAATGCATTACCTTTAAAAGTAACTTTCCCTAGCAGCGCTACTAACTATAAGTATAGCAACTACATGTCAACTAGCAGTCATTATTTTTAGAGTATTTGTAAGACTGTCTGCTAATAATTTATGTTGATGGTCCCCCAACATACATTCTACTGACTATAAATAACTTTAAGTATGTCAATTCATTCTACTAACCTTAAACATCTAATAATACTCTAATGAGAGTTAGTTGACATGTAGTTGCAAATTAATGAGAGTTAGTTGACATGCATAAACAAAGATACTTAGAGGTTGTAGAATGTCTAAAGTGAACTATTAAAAAGTGTAAACAAAATATCTGATCATCTTCCATAGCACGGTCACTATTTACATCTCATACCGTCTGTAATCACTTGCATTATCAATTTCCCCTCGACATGCCCTTGACATGTCATCATCGTATGTAATTACGAAGTAGTGTTCTGAACAACTGTCCATCAATCAAAAGAGCCATACTGCTGCTGGATAAAGATGTCGAGTAAGACCATCAAATTTAGTGAATGTAAAGAAACTTTGCAAAGCCTTCATAAAGATCCCAAAAGTTTTTAATGGCATGTCTGAGTGAATGAAAGATAACGTTTTCATTTGTTCTTCATGTTTCACAATGGACTGTTTTATGAATTATTCTCAACATGCTGCTGGTTTATAAAAACATATTTTATTTTTCAATAAAGACATTCTGTCCTTGGAGGCAACGGAGGTAAGTGAATCTAATCTTACAGCGTGTTTGTAATAAATGTAAAATCCACATTTAATTCAATCATTATTTGAGTGTTGCTAATAAAGTCAGTACATAATCGGATCAGAAATATTTGCTTGAGTTATATTTTTTAATTTTTTATTTTGTGTGTTTAATATATTTTATTATAGTTTATTGTAATCATCTTTTGTAATACAATGAGTAATAATGCTACTTTTAAAACTGTATAACGGAAGTTAAGAAATGAAGCAAGCAAAAGCAATTACAAAGCTGTTGCAGTCTTTGTGGTTGTGTTGTTTTAATTTCTTCTCCATCAAGATCCAACTCGCACTCAAAAATATATGGCTGGTACAACGTTTGCCAGCTTGCATTTTATAACCTATGCCATGCTGTAAAGGAGGGTGAGGCTACAATGTGAAGATAGCCAGTAACAGCAGTGGGCGTTTACTTCAGTTTGTGCAAGAGATAATGTCCCTTAAAATTTAGTGTTTTTTTCATATAGAATGAAAATGAGGATGGGAAATTATCATGTTTACAAATATTGGACCTTTTGGTGCAATAAACTAACCTTGAGAAGCATAAATCTAGAACTGTATTCCACGACTCCTTTAATGCAAGATTCTCAGTTGTTTAGCTTTGACGATTCTTCTCTGTAATAATTTACAACATTGACAGGTGTATGATGGCTACAGTTTTATTCATGTAGTATATTCCAGCCTTTACTTTGCTAAACACCTCAATGACTCTTATGCTTTTCCTGTAGCCACCTAAATAAACAAATCAATAAAATGAGCGGTAAAATACATGGAAGTCTGCAAAAAGACTGAGTTAGATTAACAGCAAGAGCAGCAAACCCCTGACTCCTTTATCTTCATAATTGCTGCTATGGGGAAATGAGGGAAGATGTATGCACGGGTTTGAAAGAGAGATCTCTCAAGAAGATGAACAACTTAATATCAGAAGTACGAGCATGCCTGCTTTTTTATATAAGGCAAGACACATCTTTCATCTGCTCTGCTTAGCCTGAAACACCAAGCAACAGGAGTTGAAGACCACATGGAATAAAGACTAGAGAAAACTACAGGAAGTCAAGCAGCAGGAACCCAAACACCTCCACAAAACTCCATAATACAGAAATTCACGGAACACAGGAACACAGACTTCAAAGAAAACACTTCTGCTCACCAAGGCTGCATTTATTTGAACAAAATTACAGTAAAGATAACCATATTGTGAAATATTATTACAATTGAATAGAATAGCTTTATTTTGGATATGTAAGGGTGTAATGTATTAATGTTATTACTCCAGTCTTCAGTATGACATGTTTCTTCAAAAATCATTATAATTTTTTTTACTATATTTGATTATATTATATTTGATTTATTTATTCTTTTTTTTCCTCCTTCGGGACTGGTTTGACGAATAGAAAGTTTAAAAGATCAACATTTATTTGAAATGTATTTATAACATTATACATGTCTTTACTGTCAGTTATGATCGATTTAATGTATATTTTCTGAATTAATTCATTAATAATGAATTAATTGAAAAAACTATCCAACTTATCTATCATTTATTTGTTGATATAGAACATATTTTTTTTATATTTAATCTAATTAATGTTGTACACATTCATACCTTTGTGGAAACTGTGATACATTGTTTCCCTTTCAAGGGAACTTCGAACTGCGTCCTCTAGGGGTCGCTATGGGGAACGCCTCGTCTTCAGACACCCGTGTCTGAAGTGTAGCGTCTGGACCAATCAGACACACCATTTTTCATTTGATTTAACAAATAAATTATTGATTAGATTAACAAATAGTCACAGTCCCCTCACCCAATAAACTGGATGCCAGGATGTCTGCCACCAGGCCACCCTGGTTACCATGGCAACTCTGACACCAGATACATTTACGACCTCCTGGAATTTAGGTGAAGAAAATCGCTTCCTTGCCCATGAGGAAAATCCACAAGGGAAGGACTTTTCTTTGCTAATTAATTAATAGGAAAACCTTTCTTTGAATGAACACACATGATCCTTCAGGTCATTGTGTATATTATTGTCATCGTGTATTTTGTCTTTGAGATTGTATACTGTTATGCAGGCTTATGATCGAAACACTCACTCCT